>NW_025920163.1:526634-763847 GCF_902686445.1 Sciurus carolinensis | reverse complement strand
ACTTTTTGTGTTGATCTGTCCTTTTCTAGAACTTTGAACTGTAATGTTAGGTAATTTAATTGTTGAATTTTTCTTCTTTCATGAATAAATTGTCCTCTTAGTACTGCTTTCAGTGTCCCAGAGATTTTGAAATGTGTATCATTGTTCTCATTTATATATAAGAATTTTTTAATCTCCTCCCAATGTCTTCTGTTATCCATGCATCATACAATGTGTATTATTTAGTCTCCAGGTGTTGGAGTAGTTTCTGTTTTTTTACTTTGACAATGATTTTAATTTTAATTCCATTATGATCTGATAGAGTGCAATTGTAGCATCTCTTTGTATTTGCTAAGAGTTTGGTGGCATAACATGTGGTCTATTTAGAGAAGGATCTATGTGGTATGAGGAAAGAAAGTGTATTCACTCATTGATGGTTGGAATAGATATTATATATATATATATAGTATCTGTTTTAGTCTAAATTATTGATTGTGTTATTGATTTCTATGTTTCTTTGTTCAATTTTTGTTTGTAAGATATGTTCAATGGGGACAGTGTTGTGTAAAGTCATCTAGTATTGTGTTTGGCCTATTGCTTCTAGAATTGAGAAGGATATTTTTAATGTTCACATACCGTATGAGTTTTATGTATTGATGATTTATGCTTTCCTTAAGCAGAAGGAAATATCTCCCTTTATCACTTCTGACTAACTTTGGCTTGAAGTCTGCTTTTATCTGATATAAGGATGGAGACCCCTGCCTTTTTACTGAGTCCATGGTCATGGTATGCTTTTCCCCATCCTTTCACTTTTAGTCTGTGGATGTCTTTTTCTATGAGATGAGTCTCTTGAAGAAAGCATATTGTTGGGTCTTTCTTTTTAATCCAATCTGCTAGTCTGTGTCTTTTGATTGATGAGTTTAGGCAATTATCTTCAGGGTTATTATTGAGATAACTTGTATTCCTGGTCAATTTGACTTATAGCTTGACTTGGTGTCTCCTTAATTGGCTATTCCTTTATGGTGGTTCCTATCTTTGCTGTCTTTCATTGTTGTTTTTCATTTCTTCTTCATAGAATATTTCGCTGAGAATGTTGTGTAGCACAGGTTTCCTTTTAGTAAATTATTTCAGTATTTGTTTTTTATAGGATTTTATTTCATCAGTAAATCCGAATGTTAGTTTTGATGGGGATAAGATTCTTGGCTGGCATACATTTTCTTTCAGAGCTTGAAATATGTCATTCCATGGATTTCTTGCTCTTAGGGTTGGGCTGAAAAATCTGCTGATATTCATATTGGTTTCCCCTTATGTATCTTATGCTTTCCTCTTACAACCTTTAAAATTCTCTTTATTTTGTACATTAGGTATTTTCATTATAATGTGCCTTGTTGTGGTCCTGTTGTAATTTTTATATTTGGTGTCCTTTAAATCTCTTGTATTTGATTTTCCTTTTCATTTGTTAATTTTGGTAAATTTTCTGCTCTTATTTCATGAATAGGCTATTCATTCCTTTGGTTTATTTCTCTGGTGCCTCCCTCTATCGCCATAATTTTAAATTTGGTCTTCTCATGATAATCCCATAAGTTTTGAGGTTCTATTCATGATTCCTTTCCATCTTCTCTTTTTGAAAACTTTGCTTTCAAAATTAAACATTTTTTCTTTTTGTCTGAGGTTCTGTCTTCCAAGTGATCTTGCCTTTTGGTTATACATTCTATTAAGTTTTTAATTTGGTTATTGTTTTCTTTATTTCAAGGATTTCTGTTTGGTTTATTTTCATATTCTGTCTTTTTATTGAAATGATTATTTGCTTCCTGCAATTGTTCTTTTAACTGTTTACTGGTGCAATCATTCTTTGCATGCATTTTCTCTCTTATCTTATTGTTCACTTCCACGATCATTTTAATTATGTATATTCTGAACTCCCTTTCTGACACTTCTTTCATGTTGTCATTGGGTTCTATTGATATGCATCTAGGTTTGTTTGGGTCACTTTCTTCCCTTGTTTTCTCATGTTGTTCATGTATCTTCCCCTCTAGCAGTGCAAATTTGAGGTATTGCAATTTCTCCCCTATAGACTTACAGTGTCCATGCAGATTTCCAATACCTCACCTAGAAGTGAGAAATCAATATTAGCAGTTACCAGTCAATATGTGTCTATAACCCAAATAGTCCCTATTAAGATATAACCATGTTGTCTTTTTTTTTTTTTTAGGAACATAGCTTCTCATCTTTCAATTGTACGTGATGTAGAATCACACAGGTTGTGTAGTCATATAGTACATGAGATAATAATGTCTGATTCATTCTGCTATCCTTCCTTATCCTAGTACCCACTCACCTCCCTTCATTCCCCTCTGCCAAATCCAAAATACCTTTATTCTTCCCTAGCTCCCAACACTTATTGTGAATTAGCATCCGTATATCAGAGAAAACATTCAGTATTTGGTTTTGGGGGATTGGCTTATTTCACTTAGCATGATATTCTCCAGCTCCATCCATTTACCTGCAAATATCATAATTTATTCTTCTTAAGACTGAGTAATATTCCATTTTGGATATGTACCTTATTTTCTTTATCCATTCATCCGGTGAAAGGCATCTATGTTGATTCCATAGTTTAGCTATTGTAAATTGAGCTGCTATAAATATTGATGTGGTTGTGTCACTGCAGTGTGCTGATTTTAAGTCATTTGGGTATAAACCTGAGAGTGGAATAACTGGGTCAAAAGGTGGTTCTATTCCAAGTTTCCTGAGGAATCTCCATACTGCTTTCCATCATGGTTGCACCAATCCCTAAACAATTTCAATATCAGCAATACCAGCAAGACCAGATCTGTGCCTCATGAAGTGAAGATGAGGAAGGAACCCAGTTGGGGTGACTGGTTCTTGGTGATTATTAGCCTCATTTTATTGTCATTTGTTTGTTTGTTTACTTTGCAGTGCTGGGGGTGGAACTCAGAGGCCTCTAACATGCTAGGCAAGCACTCTACTACCCCCAGTCCTGCCAAACTCATCTTTCTGATTCTGGGGTAGACTCCAGGTAGGGAACTCTGCAATTTCTACAATAGAGTCAGTAAAGAGCAGCAGTCAGGGGGCTGCTGCGCAGAATGACCTTGTCACCATTTGGGGAGTAGGCCTATTGAAGCCAAAGACTGGTGAGGACCCCCCCACACACACCCCACGTGTTGTTCTCAAGCCTCTTTGCATTCCCACTAGACTTCTTTCCATAGTCACCATGTTATCTTAATGAATAGAGATGATGAGTTTCAAATTATTGTCTATAGCAAAACCAAATGTTGCAATTAGGACCACAATTTCTAATGGTGGACAAAGGTGATGGGGCAGGGTGTAGTATACAATGTTAATGAGATAAGAAGTGATTCTATAGAGATACTGCATTGTAGGAATAGAGAGTCTAGAGAGATACCATGTTGTAGGAATATTGAAAGCAGAATTAAAAGAAATAGGTTGTTAGCATGAGAAAAGAAGAAAGAGTCTCCAAGGAAACAGATATAGAAGGGGAAAATAGAGTGAGAAAAATATTAAAAGAAGAAAAAAAGTAGAAATATAATAGGTATAATAGGAATAATCTTAATAATAGTGCTATTTAAATAGAATTTAGCAATAAAATTAAACTGCACTGTTCAATTCTTCTATTCTTCAGTAGCCTTGATGCTTGAGAGGAGCTTGATAATTCAGTGTCCCAAGAAGGGTGTTATCCCACTACATCCCAGGTGAGAAATAATCAATGTTTGTGGATAGGTGACCCCCGTGTTAATAGATGATCACCACAGAGTGGACACTGAACATGGTGGGTCTGATGGCATGGGTCTGGACTTGTCACTATAGATTTGTGAGTTCAAAAATTTTAATATAATTTTAAATTAAAATGTTGATTGGAAATAATTCATGTGACCATAAATCTGATTCTTGGTATTTTTCCTTTTCAAATACTTTAACTACACTCTAGATCCACATACTATAAATGGAAAGATATTTTTTTGATAGATCAAAATGCTCTATGCAGGGACAACTGTAGAAATGGAAGAACAACTCTCAAAGCACTGTCTCATGCTGTATGTATTCTTAAAATGAGTAGTTTAGCCAGAAAATAGGTTCCAAAAGCAGCAAATCCCCCACCTTCTTTTAATGTTTACTTGACCAATGTTAAAGTGCTATGGTTGAAGTTTATTAGAACTATACAACCTGAATGCCATCCTCACTACAGAGGTCTCTGGGAGTTGGAGGATACATGTCACCCAGGCACCTCTAAGGAGTCTGGGCAGTGTTGTGTGGTGTTCTGCCCATGCATCCCTCACCACAGAGGCATGTGGAAGATGTAGGCCCCCAAAGGCCATGAACATTCTAACATAGTGCTATGTTGTTCCAGTCCACACAATAGTGACTCCTTGGAGCTCTGAGACCCCAGTATTTCTCAGTATTGTAGTTCACTTTAAGGTAACACTGACATCAGAGGTCTTGAGAACAGCAGGTCATTGATTATTTAGAGTAGTACAATCCATCCTAAGTAGAACTCAACATCAAGACTCCCAGGATATGAATACTACAAGCCTGTATCTATACCCCAGAGGAGTTTGGATAGTGCAATGCAAAGCTTATACATGTAGCCCTCAATAGAAAGTTGTCTAGGAGCTAGAGGCCCTGAGGTATTCTGGCCTTCAGCCAGCAAAGCCCTCACTGTGGAGGCCTTTGTGAGTGGTAGGCCACAAAGGCAACTGGGCTTCTCCAAGAATCTTGGATAGTGTAGTTTACTTCTCTACCCCACAGTATCACCAATGAGGATCCTGGGAGATTCTGGTCTCTGAGTATTCTGGGCAATGTAGTCCAGTGTTTTGCCTGTGTGCCCTTGCTAGTAGAACCATGAGAACAGCAGGTCACATGTTTGCCTTGGTACCCTGATAATTCTAATGGAATACAGTTCTGGACCAATGCATTCCCCACTATGGAGGCCTCTGCAAACTCTAGGCCTCACATCTAGGTTAGTCTCAGGACATATTGGTAGTATACATTGACCTTAATTTTGTCAAGCCTTCACTGTGAAGTCCACTTGAAGTTGCAGGTTGAAACTCACCTCAGCAATACACTCAAGAATTTCAGAGAGTATAACCGTACAGTTCTCAATGCAGAGGAGCTTGGGAGATGCTGGCACTAAGTATTGTGGGTAATGTAGTCTTGTGTTTTGCCCATTCCACAGAGGAACCTGGTAGCTCAAATCCTATTAGAATTGTGGGTAATGCAGTTCAGTGACTTGCTCACTCAACACAGAAGTTTCTGGCAGTACCAGAGGACTATGGGAAATAAAGGACAGTGTTCTTGCTCAATTATTACAGATAATCTTGGCAACTGGAGCACCTGAGGATTGCGGGTACACAAGACTAATGGTTTATCTAATCACCCCAGAGAATACTGGGAGTTGCAGCTCCTTAGAGTTCTATATAATTTAATCTAATGTTTTATGTGCACAAATCTGCTTGGAGAAGGGCCACAGTAACTGTAAACTCACTCTGCTTTTCCTTATACCCAAAAGATTCCAGGTAGTGTGCTCTAACAATGCAGTCCTCATCACAGAAACCTCTAGAAGTTGCAGAGTACAGGAATCCCCAGGGAATTTGTGCACTAAAGTTTGGTATTCCATTCTTGCAAGTCTCACTCCAAAGTCTCCTGGGAACAGCAGGGACCCAAGAGTAACAAGTAGCACAGTTTGTCATTCTGCCATCCCATTCCTCACTGCAGAAATCTCTATGAGCTTCATATCTCCAGGGGCTGTTGGTAGTGCACTGTCATTTGGCCCATGCTAACCTCATTGCACTGGGACCTGGAAACTGTAGACCCTGAAGAACACTGGGAAGTGCAGTCCATAGTAAATTTTGCAGCTCTGACCTGAGAGCCTCCTAGGAGTTGCTTGCTACATTCCCAACCAGTCACCCTAGAGAACTCTGGGCAATGTGGTCCAGCATTCTGCTGCCCAGCAATGACCAATATGGTTCCCAGAAACTTTGGACCATGTACTTGCCCTGATATCCCAAGGGTTCTGAGTAGTGTAGCTCAGAATTCTGCCTTCCTAGCCCTCTCCATAAAGGAATGTGGGAGCTTTAGCAGTATGTATGCCCAGGTACTCCCAGGGTTTCTGAGCACTGTAGTCCTGGCATCTATTGCCACAGTTTCACCACAGTGGCTTATGGAAAATGTCAGACAATCCACCCATCTGTGTGCAGGCTTACCAAGAAAGTCCCAGGATCTTTTCAAAAAATCAAGGTCACATAGTTAAGAACTCTTTCCACAATGCTATAGCACTGATACATCAAATTCTCATTGTTTCAAGTACTTTAACACTGAAAAAAGAGAACCATAAAAACAGAAATAAAATTAGGCAGTGAGGTGGCATTAGCCTTCCCCTCAAATCCCTGTGAGGCTCCAGGGGACTCCCATGCCATTCCTGCAACATTCTGAGGTTGTGTATCAGTTTCTCTTTTCAGTGTCCTGGGATTCCTCCCCAGATACATACCCAATTTATAAAAATATTATGCTATGACATCCTGTTTTGAGTATGAGCAGACAAATCCTCAAAAAAGGATGGTTTTGGAAAAGTAAGCCCAGCAAAACATTATCTATAAAAGTAAAGAACATGGCAGAGCTTCCTCCTCAGCACATAGAATAGTGAATGACAGGCTTTCCCTCATTCTTCCTCACCTTTTTCTCAAATTCACTTTGGTTATCCTGAAGCCACAGTGACATCTCATGTGTAAGTGCCAAGGAGACATGGTCTCCAGGTGTTTGCAGTCGAGGAATCTATCTCCTTCTATGTATCTCAAAGAGGAGGCTCCTGTCACCAGAGTCATGGCCCTGAGGTGTCCTCAGTCTTAGTTTCTTTCCCTTCTGCTCACAGGACACCAATCCCTGGCAGGCAGATGATTCAAGGGGATCAGGAAAAGCAGCCCTGAGAACCACCTGCTGGTCACTGTGGGGAAAAAGAGGACACTTACTGCTCACTGTTCAGCAGTGCCCCTGCACCACCTTGTGGCAGTTTTGATGAAGCTCTGAATTTTATGGTTTTGATTTTCTAGGCATGATTCTGGTAACTTGGGAATAGGAAGGACAGTAGAGTAAAACAGACATTATTACCTGTGTATATTTATGACTGCATGACCAATGTGATCCCACAATATGCACAATCATTAAAATGAGAAATTATATTACATTTATGTATGGTTTATCAAAATGCATAAATTCATTCTACTGTCATGTGTAAATAATTAGAACAAATTTTAAAAAGTTAAAGAAAACAGCAATAAAACCCATTATCCCATGTTTGATGAGAAAGTATGGTGATAGCAAAAAGCAAAATATATGGTTGACAGGCCGAAGTTCATTCATTTCTTAGATATCAGCAATAGTTTGTGGGAAAACTTTGAATTTAAAACTAGACTAAGAAAGGATTATAAACAACATTTATAATAACACCCCCAAATTGAAAATTTTAAATAACTTATAAATTACAATCATACTTTCAGAAAACTAAGAAACACAATTGAAAGAAACAAAGCAAAATATGAATAATTGCAGAGACATTCCTTGTTCAGGTCTCCACATAGGATATTTACTCAAATTTGATTTATGGATAGGTGCATTCACACTCAAATATCCAGTGCATTCTTTCTGAACTTAGAATATGTGGCACAGATTGCAGAAGGACCAAAATTGAACTTGAACATCTCAATCCCAATGCCTGTTAGAAAGTTGAAGCAGTGGCTATAATATATTGTGCTGTGAACCTGGCTGGGCAGGGTGGCACATGCCTGTAGTCCCAGTGACTCAGGAAAATGAGGCAAAAGGATTGAGTATTCAAAGCCAGCCGCAGCAAAAGTGAGGTGTTAAGCAACTCAGTAAGACTGCCTCTACATAAAATACAAAAAAGGGCTGGGGATGTGACTCAGTGGTTGAATGCCCCTGAATTTAATCCCTGTTATGAAAAAATAAAAAACACAAAAAACAAAAACAAACAAACAAAAAATAAAATAACATCAACAAATTCCCCACAGCTTGGATGTAATGCTGCTCAAAACACAACCAACATTGTCTGGGAAATAAAACACAGGAAGAGGTTGCTGAGCCCCAGGCTGACTGCACGAAAGGGGTGAAACCTGAGCACCTTCCAAAGAACAGGATGCCCTTATCTGCTCTGGTGCTTGGTACATTCTTTTCTTTGATGGAAAAACTGAAGATTTTAGGCCAGGTACAGTAGTGAACACATATAATCCCAGCAATATGAGAGACTGAGGCAGGAGGATGGCAAGTTCAAGGTCAGTCTCAGTGACCTGGCCATATAGCGCAGTGGAAAAGTGCCCCTGGACAGATACTGAAACCCCAGTACCAAAAGAAAAAAGAAAAGCAGTGCTGAGTTCAGAAATGCAGAGTGGAGGAAATATTACTGTTTTTAGAATTTGATAGGACAGGCCTTGACTGGCAAAATCTGAGTAGTGGTTCTGTAACCAGGCACTGTGCTACCTCATGGCCTGCACACAGAACCATGTGATCCAGTGGCTCTTGGGGCTTACCTATTCAGGAGGAAAGGTTCAAGAGCCTATGGTAGGGGCTGTGCCACCAGGAAGCTGCCTGCCTCTGCTGACACATTTGCACATAGACCCTCCTCCAGGTACACATTCTGGGAAATGCTGCTTGGGTGGGTTGGTAAATCCTTCAAGTAAAGAAAGTCCACAACCCACTGGTGGGAGCAGGAATGTGGTCCATGTGTAGCATCACACAGACTCAACTGGGGAGGCAGACACAACATCCAGCACACCATCCTGGGCCACTGGAGTCAGGTTCAGCTGCTTGGCCTCCACCTACATCTCTGGAAGAATCTGTCCCAACATTGATCCCTGCAGCATCCTCAAGCTTACAGAGACCAAATTATCATGTGATCCACTGACTTCAAACTGTCCTGTCATCCCAGTCTCTCTCCACCAAGTGCCACTGAGCCAGGATCTCCTCTGCACTCCGTTCCACCATCATGAAGATGTGCAGAGCATTTTGCCATCCTCTTTTGGCAGGTACACAGGAACCTGGCAACCAACCACTAAGGTTTCCATTTTCTCCACTCACACTTGGTCTCTCTGAGGTAAAACTATCACTACTTCTCCCTGCCTCACCCTGTCTTTCTCATTCTGTAAGATGTTTCTGAGAACATCTCAGAATTTGCTTCATTCTTAAAGATGAGCTGTCATGACTTGGTCAGCTCTGAGTGTATATAGTTGTAAGAGGAAAGGGCTAGAGAAGGCATGTTTTTCTCTACCCTGAACATATAAGGCAGTACAACCAGCTTTGATCTTGTGGCCTCAGATATAGAACCCAGGCCTTGGGTGGATAATGTGCTGGCCTCCCTCCTGCCACAACTGTGACAAGATTTCCTTGTGTCCAGCTGCCCAAGTCCCGCCTGACCACCTGGTATGTGGTTCTGCTCTTGATTTTTCTACCTGCTCATTCATCAGAGCTTGGAGGGCACTCTGAGAGACAGAAGCAGAGGATATCCACATCCCATAGTCGGGAAGCAGGGGCAGGCCCACAACCTCAGGGCAGGTGAATGGGAACAGTACAAGAAGACACCCAGGGATTACAGGAGACTTAGTTCTTTAAACTGAAATGTGTAACAAGAAGACAATTCAAAAATCTGAGCCAGGACCACCAGTGTAAATGTTCAGAACAGCAGATGAGAAGGAACACAAAAGCTCTGAGCAGGCAAAGGCAAGTTGTCTGTCAAGAACTGAAAACCTTGCTTAACCACACCAACTTCTTTAAAAAGGTGACCATTTTTACATTTCCGAAGGAAAAGTGTCTCAAGCTCAGAATTCTGCCCCTGCCAAATAGTCAGGTGGGAGGGTGGTTTTCAGACACTTTTAAGACATTCAACAATTCAGAAAACTACCTTCTTGGTACTTCGTTGTGAAAGCCAATTTAGGATGTTCTCTAAGGAAACAAGGGAGTCAAGGAAGAAAGAACATGATTTCCATTCAACAAGCACTGGAACCACCCAGTAAAGCAGGGATGGGAGCTCCATCCATGGCAATGCTACCCCACCCAGCCCTGGAATCTACCCCTTGCAGTGGCAACAGGAATAGGAGGCCCCATGAAGAGAATTCTGAGATGGGGTTCTTGAAACCCTGGGAGATGTTATGGGTGTGATAAAAGCAGGTGTGCAAAAAAAAAAAAAAAAGAGGCATATATAAGGCAGGTGTGATGGTAGGCACCCATAATTCCAGTGACTGGGAATGCAGATGCAGGAGAATCTTGAGTTAAAATTCAGACTCAACAATTTAGAAATACCTTAAGCATGTCAGCAAGTTCCTGTCTCTATATAAAATATTAAATGGTCTGGGGTTGTGGCTCAGTGGTAAAAGAGCTGCCTCTGGGTTTAATATGTGGTATCAAAAAAATCAAATAAAACAAATGAGTGGCTCTGAAGGGCCACTAGTACCCACCTCACTTCCTGGACTATCCCCTGTGGCTGCAAAGGCAAGGGTTAAGTTTCAGTGGGCCAGGCATCAAGAGTACTCAGAGTAGATGAATATTATATCCTAAAATACCTTAGCAGTTTATCTACAACTTTTTGCAAAGTATTGAAAACTGAAAACATTAGCAAGAGTCTAAGAGCTGAGTGATTTGGGCAGACGCTGGTCATAATGCAGTGAATTACACTGGTGACCACTCACCAAATTGGTGCTGCTCTCGTGTTTCCAGTAAACAGTCATTTGACCTTCCTATAGCAGTCAGAGCAGCAGGCCCAGTCATCATCCCTATGTCTTTGGTAGGAGGTCATGGGAACACACCCAAGGACACACACCTGGATGGAGTTGGGCCTGGACATAAGCTTGTCATGGGTGGTGTCAGGGGAGATGCTAATGTCACAATGATGGACAGAAAAGGAGAGAACTGTACACAATGCAGTGACCAAACCAATCGGGTGCTGACCTGGGCACCAGCACAATGCTGAATAGCCTGTGCTGCCCATGCTCTCTTCATCCTGGTTTTGGAATCATGCCTCAGGACAGTTGAGCACAGAGAGAAGGGAGATATCTCAACAACACTTGTGAGGAATGGGATCTCTGGCCACTGCTGACTCATGGAATAAGTAACTGACTCCAAATGGTAAATGAGTCCCAGAGACAGATGGATCTCTAGGTGGTGGGTATATATGATTTTCTCTCCAAGACTATCATCCAAATCTCTTAAATACACATGAAGTCTGGAGTATTAGTTCAGCGTCAAGGAGTAAGCATGGCAGCAGAGGAAGCTGCCACTTCCAGGTCCCTGATGTGGGTTCCTTGCTTGTGTCATTTTCCGCACCCCCTGGGGTCACACCTGTCTCTGACCAGGTGCCAGGGTCAGGGTCCAGAATACTCATATCCACTCAATGCCCTGGTCTACACCTAAGGAAGGAAGGGAACTGAATAGGCATTATAGTCCCATAGCCTGAGGTGACACTCCCAGGCAGACAGTGGCCTTGTGTTATGAGGGAGCCAGAAATGTCTTGGGCCAGGGCCAATGGCCTCCACAAACCTGGGGTGGTCTCTGGGAACTGTGGAGGATCTGATGCCATACTGCTTATGGTGTTGTAAATCCTTGCTCCCCCTCCAGTCACCCACAGGGGCAATGGTGGTATATCTAATCCCTCAGCAAAACTGGTGGAACCAGTGCAGACATATGCCCACAGAACCCCTTCTGCAGCAGTAACTCTACAGGTTGGTCACCAACACCACATCCAGCCTCCTTGCATCCATGCAGTAGTGGTTGTTATTCCAGAACTGCTCCAGTTCCTTCCTGCCTTCTTGCACCTGGTAATTCTGGAAGAAGAACATATGCTGAGCCCTGGCTTCCTTCAGCTCCCTGACTGTCAACCTGCAAACCAACCTTGGAGAAGGGAGTAATATCTGGGATTGAACACAATGATCATCAAATCCACAGTGTGGTGAAGGAGGGCATGTACTACCATGACCACAAGGCTCTGAGAAATTGCCCTGATCACACAGGCATATTTTAAGCCATGCTGAGAATCTCACTTCACCCTCCAAGTAGCCAGAACTGTCAACCCACCTTGCCACCCTTCACCTTTCCCAACAGAGGATGGTTCTCAGCTGCACAGGTGAAGTTAAGGGACAGTGAGAGAGGCCTGACAACCCATCTTTGGGTGCACAGCTAGAGTGAAACCACAGTCAGTGGCACAGATTTTGAACCCAAGGGGCCAGTGTTGATGCACACATTAAGTGAATGAACACCCAATAGGGTCAAGCCCTCAGATGCGAGAAATGTTCAAACCTGAGTGGGATAAAGGGGACCCTATATTTGCCCAGTAACAACTCACTCATCCTGAGCCATATTTGACCAACAACCAAGAATGCCCAGGCTGTCAATTCCAGTACCCTGTGTGGTACCTCCATTTACAAAGTGCTGACAGCCCACCCTCTTGCCTCTGGTACCATGTCCACAGAACTGGCAGAAGGTACTGGTAATCATATGCCCTGCTCTCTGAGGCTGTGATCACAAGGCTCCTTGCCATTTTAGAACACTCCTGCCTGCCCTGACCCAGATGCAGGACTTTGCTCTGGTAAGAAGTCTCTGCACTGGACAGGTTCTGCCCTGTGCTAGGTGTGGTGGCCTGTTTCCTCAGGTCTCAGCTACATGTTACATCACCAGACATATCTTTGAGCCATCGTGACTGAGGTTATAACCCTCTCTGGGTCTTCTGCTCAGCAAGATGAGGTAAGGCAGTTTGCAGTCTTTGGAAGAGGGAGGAAAATATCAACAGGTCCTAGACAGAAATGTCTTGGGAGTTCTAGGATGAGAAAGAGGTCACTTACCATGGAACTTGGGGCCCAGATCCAGGACTGAAAAGTGGGAAGGCCTAGAGACAGCCCCTGGGGGTCCTGCCAGATGTACACCTTCTTTACAGATCCCTCTGGCTGCTAGGTGGACTTAGCCAGTCCCTAAGCAATTTAGTAAGTCCCTGTCTCAAAATTAAAAATAAAAATAAACAAATAAAAAAGGTTTGGGATGTGCTCAGTGGTTGAGTGTCCTTGGATTCAATCCCTGGTACCAAAAATATCCCCTTTTGTCCACACATATCACTATATGGAACCTTCCCTGCATCACCCAGACAAACTTTAATCAATTACACCACTGTTTAGGGAGGAGCATGAAGCACAATCCTCATAGTAGATGGGCAAATAAAGATTACAAGTGCCTCTCTATCAATAAGGTCAGGTTGTGATGCTAAACCTGCTGAGATCCAAGGTATCTCCAGATGACTGGAGAGATACTTCTGGTCTTCAGATTGGGAGAAATAGAAGGTCTGGTAGTTCATTTTCAGAATCTAGTATTCAGTCTTAATTGAATCTAATTTTAACCCTTCCCTTTTCCCTGCCCTAATTCTAAAATTAGCCAATTTAGTGGAATGTAACCCCAAACTCTTAAAGTTAGAGTGAAGGGCAACACTGCATTAAGTTAGAGATAAAAGCAAGTGGACACCCACTAGCAAGTGCCAAGCACTTGCTAGGCAGGTTCTGGTACCATAGCCTTCTACCAGAAGTAAAGGTTTGCCTTGACCTCTCACTTTTGAGTATGGTATCATTTTGTGTGGCACCTCCTTATTTCTAACAAGACTTACTGCAGATTGAGATCCTGGGTTTACAAGAAAAGGACATAACTCTCCAAATGTGGACCATGTCTTAACCACTGATTTTTTTTTTTTTTACTACTTAGCACAGTGTGCCCCAGGATGACCATGGAACATGGACATCATGATTAGGTAGTTTACTTCTGGTTTCCAAGACATTTAAAGTTGATCCAGTGAGAGTAAGTCACCATGACTGAGCTCATGTCTGTTGGGTATAGTGGAAACAGCCTTCTCTTTCCTCTACACCCTGCCCCACCACACAGGCTTACCTCTAGAACCCAGCAGGCTACCTGCAGTTTCTCCTAGTAGACCAGTACACAGGGACACATCAGGACCACATTAACATTGTCCAGGAAGTGCAGATGGAGCTGGCTCTCCAGGAAGGCAGCAACCAATGGCACTGCCTTGGCAAGGTCTTCCTGCATGTCTTGGCACAGCATGCCTGCCAGGGTCACCAGCTCTGCTGGGGGCTGTAAGTAGCCCTCATGCTCCTTCAGCTGTGCTAGGAATCTCTGCATTGCTGGGGTCCAGCCCTATCAGGAGTCCATGTGTTCCACACTGGTAAATGGGACTCGGGGAGACAGCGTCGGTGATGATGGAGAATGAAAGACACGGACTATAGTTCTGGTGCAATCAATCCCACTTTATTCTGGTGAAGGCTGGGTTTATATACATTTTTTTCAAGCTATAATGGCAGTCTTGTGGTTAATATTAAAGAAGTTTCCAAAGCATAGGCAGAAATTGTTTTTAACAAGGAACAGAAAAATTATGAGAAAACAGTAACCTTACAGATTATCCTTACCTAATCACAATTGTTTTAAGAATATCTAATTATGTCGATGAACTAATACAATATTTACTTTCTTAATATCTAAACTCTATATGACCTAAGACTATTCTTATTATTCTCCCGGTTATTATTCTCGAGGTTAAAACAATAGACAAGTACTCTCATGTGACCATCTCTACTAGGTCCATCTAGTTAATATCTAAATTGCTGAGTTAAGGGTTACAGTAGGGCAGTGGTCCCAATTGTAATTGTGTACCAATGTTTATTATAGGGGTGACATATTCTTTGTAGGAAGGAAGGAATGTTGTGAAACTTATTCTCTTACCTCACCACCACACATGAACAAAACCATCGTTAAAATTTAACCAGTCTGTTGGAGACAAAGGCAGATCTACAACTATTTTCTCCACAGGCTTTCAGGGACTCATTGTACAGTTGCAAAATTATTTTTAATTTTGTTAGTGGTAAAGACCCATTGTTTTTCAGATTGTAGGTAATATTTTTCTGGAATTTTTGTTGTATTCCCCTCATCCCCTTAAGCAATCTGTTCAGACTGAAATGAGTAATATATTATCAGAGAAAACACCATGCTTCGGAGCAAAACATCTGGCAATTCCTTTTAGGATGAGCCTTTGCAATCATCCTCCAGAGGATCTTTGTCAAGCACTGGATGGAATTCTGGATGCCCCAGCACTGCATCCTCTCCATCACAGAGCTTGTTCTTCCCATCTATCAACCTTCAGACAAAGTTTGTGTGATATGTGACCCTGAGGGCAGCAACAGCCTGCACAGGAAAGTAAGAGTAAACCTGAGAGAAAAGACCTACATCACACACCCTCTAGAATTTCCTTCTAAACACCCTAGTAGTTGATAGTGCAAAGCACTGAACTGGGTGCTGTCTGTAACCATCCACCTGGGGACTGAGCTTCTCCTCTGTCCCCTGCACTTATCCACAGTTCCACTGGCCTGGCCATCACCTTTCTCCTCACCCCTTCTCCTCCAAGGGCAAAACCATTCCACTCACTCTTGGTGTGGCTTCTCATTCACCAGAGGCCTTGAGCTGCCAGATGGGCAGCAAGGGTCCACCTGAATTCACATGAATATACCCTATTCACAGCAGAGACACAGCTGCTGCCAGCACCAGTCCCACTAGTATGATAAACACATTTCCTGGGTTATACTCTCTTACTGCAGAGCACCCCAACTAGGGAGAAGCTCTCCCCCTGGGGCCTGGAGGAGTTTGCTGGTGATGGATTTTGAGACATAAGAACTTATTCACTGCCTCATTTGCTTCTGGGGAATACTCTCCTGAAAGTGAGGCCTGAATGTGTCTTTCTGGAGGCAGGGAATTCTGCCTGATTTTACTCCCTGGCCATGGATCTGGCTTGGTGAGGTTGACCCTAGCAGGGGCTGGACACACTCCCATTTAATCCTTGTCTCCCAGTCCCTTGAATGAAGGGAGCTCCAACGGTTCCAGGGTGGGGGACAGAGCCTTCTCAGGACCCAGGTTTCCTCCAGCACCCCACCATCAGCTGTTGGGGAGGAGAGGGCTGGGGGCATATTGGATAGGAACCTTAACAAAGAAAAGAAACAGCTACTTTTTTATTTTTTTATTGTAAACATATGGGATACATGTTGTTTCTTTGTACATGGCGTAAAGGCATACCATTTGTGTAATCATAAATTTACATAGTGTAATGCTATTTGATTCATTCTGTTATTTTTCCCGTTCCCCCCACCCCTCCCACCCCTCTTTTCCATCTATACAGTCCTTCCTTCCTCCATTTTTCCCCCCTCCCTAACCCTAACTCTAACCCTAACACTAACCCCTCCCACCTCCCATTGTGTCATCATCCACTTATTAGTGATATCATTTGCCCTTTTTTTTTGAGATTGGCTTATCTCACTTAGCATGATATTCTCCAATTTCATCCATTTGCCTGCAAATGCCATAATTTTATCATTCTTTATGGCTGAGTAATATTCCATTGTATATATACCACGGTATCTTTATCCATTCATCAATTGAAGGACATCTAGGTTGTTTGCACAATCTGGCTATTGTGAACTGAGCAGCTATGAACATTGATGTGGCTGTATCTCTGTAACATGCTGATTTTAAGTCCTTTGGGTATAGGCCAAGGAGTGGAATAGCTGGGTCAAATGGTGGTTCCATTCCAAGTTTTCTAAGGAATCTCCACACTGCTTTCCAGAGTGGCTGCACTAATTTGCAGCCCCACCAGCAATGTATGAGTGTACTTTTCTCCCCACATTCTTGCCAACACCTGTTGTTGCTTGTATTCTTGATAATCGCCATTCTAATGGGGTGAGATGGAATCTTAGGGGGTTTTTGATTTGCATTTCTCTTATTACTAGAGATGTTGAACACTTTTCCATATGTTTGTTGATTGCTTGTAGATCTTCTTCTGTGAAGTGTCTATTCATTTCCTTAGCCCATTTGTCAATTGGATTATTTGCGTTCTTGGTGTAGAATTTTTGGAGTTCTCTATAGATTCTGGAGATTAGTGCTCTATCTGAAGTATGATTGGCAAAGATTTTCTCCCACTCTGTAGGCTCTCTCTTCGCATTGCTGATAGTTTCCTTTGCTGAGAGAAAGCTTTTTAGTTTGAATCTATCCCAGTTATTAATTCTTGCTTTTATTTCTTGTGCTATGGGAGTCCTGTTGAGGAAGTCTGGTCCTAAGCCGACATATTGAAGCTCTGGACCTACTTTTTCTTCTATAAGATGTAAGGTCTCTGGTATGATTCCGAGGTCCTTAATCCATTTTGAGTTTAGTTTCGTGCATGGTGAGAGATATGTGTTTAGTTTCATTCTGTTGCATATAGATTTCCAATTCTCCTAGCACCATTTGTTGAAGAGGCTATCTTTTCTCCATTGCATATTTTTTGCCCCTTTGTCTAGTATGAGAAAATTGTATTTATTTGGGTTTGTATTAGTGTCCTCTATTCTGTACCATTGATCCACCTTTCTATTTTGGTACCAATACCATGCCGTTTTTGTTACTATTGCTTTGTAGTAGAGTTGAAGATCTGGTATTGTGATACCCCCTGCTTCACTCTTTCTTCCAAGGATTGCTTTAGCTATTCTGGCTTCTTATTCTTCCAGATGAATTTCATAATTGCTTGCTCTATTTCTGTAAGGTACATCATTGGGGTTTTAATTGGAATTGCATTGAATCTGTATAGAACTTTTGGTAATATGGCCATTTTGACAATATTAATTCTGCCTATCGAAGAACATGGGGGATCTGTCCATCTTCTAAGGTTTTCTTTAATTTCTTTCTTTAGTGTTCTGTAGTTCTCATTGTAGAGGTATTTCACCTCTTTTGTGAGATTGATTCCCAAGTATTTTATTTTTTTCAAAGCTATTGTGAATGGGTTAGTTTTCATGATTTCTCTTTCTGAAGATTCATCGCTTAAGTATAAAAATGCCTTAGATTTATGTGCATTGATCTTACATCCCACCACTTTACTGAATTCACTAATGAGATCTAAAAGTTTTCTGGTAGAATTTCCTAGTTACTCTAAGTATACAATCATATCATCAGCAAATAGGGATAGTTTGAGTTCTTCTTTTCCTATTCGTATCCCTTTAGTTTCTTTGGTCTAATTGCTCTGGCTAGAATTTCAAGGACGATATTGAAAAGAAGCGGTGAAAGAGGGCATCCCTGCCTTGTTCCGGTTTTTAGGGGGAATGCTTTCAGTTTTTCACCATTTAGAATGATATTAGCCATGGGCTTAGCATAGATGGCCTTTACAATGTTAAGGAATGTTCCCACTATCCCTATTTTATCTAGTGTTTTGAGCATGAAGTGGTGCTGTATTTTATCAAATGCTTTCTCTGCATCTATTGAAATAATCATGTGATTCTTGACTTTAAGTCTATTGATATGGTGAATTACATTTATTGATTTTCTGATGTTGAACCATCCTTGCATCCCTGGGATGAAACCCGCTTGATCATGGTGCACTATCCTTATAATATATTTTTGTATGCGATTTGCTAAAATTTTGTTTAGAATTTTTTCATCGATGTTCATTAAGGATATAGGTCTAAAATTTTCTTTCCTCGATGTGTCTCTGTCTGGTTTAGGTATCAGGGTAATATTGGCTTCATAGAATGAGTGTGGGAGGGTTCCCTCCTCTTCTGTTTTATGGAATACTTTGAGAAGTATTGGAATGAGCTCTTCTTTAAAGGTTTTGTAGAACTCGGCTGAGAACACATCTGGTCGTGGACTTTTCTTTTTTGGTAGGCATTTGATGACTTCTTCTATTTCATTACTTGAAATTGGTCTATTTAAATTGTGTATGTCCTCCTTGTTCAGTTTAGGCAATTCGTAGGGCTCTAGAAACCTGTTGATGTCTTTGAAATTTTCTATTTTGTTGGAGTATAGATTTTCAAAATAGCTTCTAATTATGTTTTGTATTTCAATCGTGTCTGTTGTGAAATTCCCTTGTTCATTCCGAATTTTAGTGATTTGGGTTTTCTCTCGTCTTCTCTTTGTTAGTGTGGCTAAAGGTTTATCAATTTTGTTTATTTTTTCGAAGAACCAACTATTTTGTCAATTTTTCATTTTGTTTCTTTTGTTTCAATTTCGTTGATTTCAGCTTTGAGTTTAACTATTTCCTATCTTCTACTACTTTTCGTGTTGGGTGTTCTTTTTCTAGGGCTTTGAGCTGTAGTGTTAGGTCGTTTATTTTTTGAGTTTTACTTCTTTTATTGAATGCACTCCATGAAATAAATTTTCCTCTAAGTACTGCTTTCATAGTGTCCCAGAGATTTTGATATGATGGTTCTTTGTTCTCATTTACCTCTAAGAATTTTTTAATTTCCTTCCTAATATCTTCTGTTATCCATTCATCATATAATAGCATAATTTTCAATCTCCAGCTATTGGAGTAGTTTCTGTTTTTTACTCTTTCATTCATTTCTAACTTCAATCCATTATGATCTGATAGAATACAAGATAGTGTCTCTATCTTCCTGTATTTGCTAACATTAGCTTTGTGGCATAATATATGGTCTATTTTAGAGAAGGATCCATGTGTTGCTGAGAATAAGGTGTATTAGCTCTTGGTTGGATGGTATATTCTATAAATGTCCATTAGTTCTAATTTATTGATTTTTTTATTGAGATCTATGGTTTCTTTTTACAATTTTTGTTTGGAAGGTATGTCCAGTGGTGAGAGAGGCGTGTTCAAATCACCTACTATTATTGTGTTATGGTCTATTTGGTTTCTAAAATTGAGAAGAATTTGTTTGACATACATGGATGAGCCACTGTTTGGGGCATAGATGTTTATGATTAGTTATATCTTGCTGATTTATGCTTCCCTTAAGCAGTATGAAATGTCCTTCTTTATCCCTTCTGACTAACATTGGCTTGAAGTCCACATTATCTGAAATGAGGATGGATACTCCAGCTTTTTTGCTGAGTCCATGTGCATGGTATGTTTTTCACCATCCTTTCACCTTTAGTCCATGGGTATCTCTTTCTATGAGGTGAGTCTCTTGCAGGCAACATATTGTTGGATCTTTTTTTTTTTTTAATCCAATCTGCCAGTCTATGTCTTTTGATTGATGAATTCAGGCCATTAACATTCAGGGTTATTATTGAGATATGATTTGTATTCCCGGTCATTTGGTTCATTTTTTAAATTTTATTTATTTATTTCTTTTTTGACACACCTTGGTTCCTCCTTTATTTGACAGTTCCTTTAGGATAATTCCTCCCTTTGCTGATTTGTTTGTTTGATTTTTGTCTCTTCCTCATGGAATATTTTGCTGAGAAATTCTGTAATGCTGGCCTTCTTTTTGTAAATTCTTTTAGCTTTTGTTTATCATGGAATGATTTTATTTCATCATCAAATTTGAGGGTAAGTTTTGGTGGGTATAAGATTCTTGGTTGGCCTCCATTTTCTTTCAGAGCTTGAAAAATGTTGTTCCAGGCCCTTCTAGCTTTTAGGGTCTGGATTGAAAAATCTGCTGATATCCGTATTGGCTTCCCCCTGAATGTAATTTGGTTCTTTTCTCTCACAGCCTTTAAAATTCTGTCTTTATTTTGTATGTTAGGTATTTTCATTATAATGTGCCTTGGTGTGGGTCTGTTGTAATTTTGTGTATTTGGAGTCCTATAAGCCTCTTGAACTTGATTTTCCATTTCATTCTTCAGATTTGGGAAATTTTCTGATATTATTTCATTGAATAGATTGTTCATTCCTTTGGTTTGTTTCTCTAAGCCTTCCTCAATCCCAATAATTCTCAAATTTGGCCTTTTTATGATATGATATCCCATAGTTCTTGGAGATTCTGTTCATGATTTCTTTCCATCTTCTCTGTTTGTTCAACTTTGTTTTCAAGGTTAAATATTTTGTCTTCAATATCTGAGGTTCTGTCTTCCAGGTGTTCTATCCTATTGGTTATGCTTTCTATGGAGTTCTTAATTTGGTTTATTGTTTCCTTCATTTCAAGGATTTCTGTTTGGTTTTTTTTCAATATCTCTAACTCTTTATTGAAATGATATTTTTGCTTCCTGTATTTGCTCTTTAACTGTCGATTGGTGAGATCATTCAATGCCTGCATTTGCTCTTTCGTCTCATCATTCAATGCCTGCATTTGCTCTTTCATCTCATCTTTTGCGTCCATGATCATTTTAATTATGTACATTCTGAACTTCCTTTCTGTCATTTCTTCTCCCATGCTGTCGTAGAATTTTCTTGATGTAACATCTAGATTTTTGGGGGGCATTTTCTTCCCTTGTTTTCTCAAATTGTTCAGGAATCAGTGGGCCATTAAGATATTGCAGATTTCCTATATCGATTTATAGTGTCCCTGAAGATTGCTAGTATATCTCCTCTTATCCTTCAGTAGCCTGAGTCTTGGAGGAAGTTGATAATGCGGTGCTCCAGAAGGAAGCTGCGTCTCTAGGGTTGGCGACCCTCAGGTGGGGTGTATTCCCTGCTAGTGGGCAGAGGTGCCTCTACTTGTTGACCAATGGTCATCCAAAGGGGAACTAGGCTGTGGGCTGAGGCAAGGCCTGTTTGTGACTGTGTCTCTGGTTTTACCATCCTGTGGGAAAACCTCACCAGGTGGGGAAGACTCACCTGGTATGGAGGCCTCGCTGGTCATTTCCCCTCCTAGGGGTTCCCCTCAATCTACAACTACCGCCTGGGCTGGGCTGCCTTCCTCTGCAACATTCCCAGGGGCTTGGACCTACTTTCTGGGCCTGGGAGCCTCACCCTTTGCAGACGAGTCTCCTTATGCTGCCTCTCCTCAGAGAATCTGCCCACAGTCTTGGAAACTTCACTCTGCCCTAAGCGTATCTCTGTGCAGCTCTTCCAGCAAGAAGCTGCGTAGGTCCTGGGACCCTGCTCTGCACTTAATCACCTGGCTCTGGGGCACCTCCTCTGAGCCGCCACCTGGAGCCCCGTACAATAGCTCCAAGTCCCAGAGACCTGACACACACCTCTTCCTCTGGACAGCCGCCCGGTGTTCCGACGCAGTCACTAGGAGTCCAAACAACTCACTTCGCATCTCCTCCTCCCGCCAACCGCCTGTAACCCTAGGCAGTCACTCTGAGTCCAAGTGACCTGCCTTGTTCCTCCTCCTACTCGGGGTAGCCCCCCGGGTGTTCAGGAGCGGTGGCTTGGAGACCAAGCGACCCACCGCAATCCTCCTCCAGGCAGGCCATCGGTGTTCAGGAGCGGTCGCTTTGAGTCCAAACAACTCACCACTCACCTCCTCCTCTGGTAACCACCTGTGGCTCTGATGCAGTCACTCCTACACCAAGCGCTTCTCCTCTTCCTCCAAGCAACCCCCCCCGGGTGTTCAGAAGCGGTCGTTCTGAGTATAAACAGCTCACCACGCAACTCCTCCTCTGGCAACCGCCTGTAGCTGTGATGCAGTCACTCCTAGAACAAGTGACCCACCACGCTTCTCCTCTTCCTCCGGGCAACCCCCCTGGTGTTCAGAAGCGATCACTCTGAGTCCAAACACCTCGCCACGCAGCTCTTCCTCACGCAGCCACCCGGAGCCCCAGTGGTTGCTCTGAGTCCATGCACTGTGCTGAGCCGCCTCGTCTACAATGATCCCAGTTGTCCGTGTTTACTGTTCCAGTGGGGGGGAGGGGCGTCGCCAAGCAACTCTACTTCACAAAGTTCCCTGCATTCCGGGGCTACCGCCCCATCTGGGATGCCTCACGAATGGGAGAGACTCACTCAGCGGCTTTGAGTTGGTCCCAAGTCTCTCACTATCTCCTCTTTTGAATCCTGCATCCTGGAGCAACATGAAATGCAGCCACTCTCTAGTCCGCCATCTTGAAAAACCCAGGGATTGTATATATGTGGGAGGGCCCACTTTTGTTAGTTGGAAAGGCTCACAGAGGTGCCTATGATATGAGTAAGGAGAAGAACAAGTTGTGATGGGAGATTTCTTTGAGGATAGTAGAGGAAATCTCTGTGGTGTTTAGGGAGATCAGTCAAAAAGGAATTATGGGAACTCTCAGTTGTCTAGGTATAGCCTTTGGAAGTAAATAGGGAGGGCTTTTTAGTGAGCAGTGAAGTCAAACTGAGATGCTTGGTTAGAGTTTGCTGAGGTGTGTATTTAGGATTTGAAAAGTAGTAGGATGTGTACTCACTTAGCTCTGTAGGGTTTTCTTTCTGAAATGTGTAGGTACAGATTGCAATATGAGTAGTGAAGGCATTTTTATGTGTCTACAATGTACTCTGATGTTTACAGGGTGGGCTCCTTGATATTTGTAGTGAGTGTCCTCTGGTTTGTGTAGTGTGAAGTTGTTGAGGTATTTAGGAAGATTTCATGATGTTTGTCTGAGTGCTCTTTACATTTCTGGGAAGGACTCCTGAGGTGATTTGGGAGGGCTTACAGAGTTACTTAGGTATGGAGTTCCATGAATTATAGAAAGAGATCAGTAGTTGTTTCCAGAGGGATGTTTAATGTGAGTAGTGAAAGCTTATTAAATTGAGAGGAGAGGACAAACTGATGTGGATGGGAGGATACTAAGTTGAGAGTTATGGTTGGTCCTAGGGTAAGTGTTAGGTTCGGGATCACAGATAACATTTGTGGTGTACAGGAAAAGCCTTTGTTGTGAGTTGAAAGACTTCTCTGTGGTGTGTATTGAGGGCTCTAAAAAGTGCATCAATAGGTACTCTGATGCTTAGAGTGGGCTTGTGAAGAAGTATAGGTAGGAGAGAGGGCTTCTAAAGCAGTATAGTTTGTACACACTTAGGTATGCAGGGATAACTCTGTGGGCATGTAAGGACTGCTCTTGAGTTGAGTAGGGAAGACTTTCTTTAATGTTTATGGAGGGTACTCTGATTGATGTATGAATAGTTATCAGGCTTGTATTTTGTGAGATGAGTAAAGAGTGCTATAGGAGGAGTGTAGCAGGGTTGTTATGTGTGTCAGAGGTCTCTTAGATGTGTGTGGGAGGGCCCTCTAAGAAGCATTTTGATGGTTTACCCAGGTGCACAGGGAATGCATACTCAGTTGTATTCAGAAGGCCACTTACTGTGAATAGTGAGAGCTCTGTTTGATAAGAATGGAGGACAAAAATAACATAGAAATGAGGTACCTATGAGTTGTTGATTGGGTGATCTATATTGTGTGTAGGTAGGACTACTTGATATAAGTAGGGAGGGCTCTGTGAGATTTGTAGTGTAGTTTCTTTGAGGTGTGAAACTAGGGGTCATTGGTACATAGGGACAGAACTCTGATATGTGTAGGGAGGGCTTTCAGAGGTATCTAGATAAGTCCCTGTTATGGTCTGTAGAGGGATATATGAGAGGTGTAGGAAGGCTTTAAGACTTACCAGAAAGACTATCTCAGTTGTGTAGGGAGAGTTCTCTCAAGGCAACAGTGAAATGTATCTAATATGAGTAGAGAGAACATACTGGGGTGTGATGGGTGTGTTTGTTGAGGATAGTGGATGGAATCAGAGGCATTTTAGGAGGGTACTTAAGGGAATATCTGAGGTTTGTACTTATGGTGTCTGGAGGTAAATAGGTATGGTATTTTGCTGGGTAGTGAGAGTTATCTAGTATATATATAAGTAGAGTTTTTTGAGGTTTGCTTAAAGGGCATTGTAAGGTTTGTATGAAAGTCTCTCTGAGATTTTTAGGGAGAACTCTTGATTGGGGTGTACAGGGGATGGTGCTCTTAGGTGAATATTATGAACTCCCAAGTTGTGTAGGAATGTCCCCCATAATGTGAATAAGAGGAGACCTCTGAAATAAATTGTATGAATTAACAGGTTTTAAAGGAGAGCTCTATGAAGTGGGTTACAGGTCCACTGAATTTTGAAAGTAGGGCATTTTGAGGTGTGCAGAAAAGTGGTGTGTCATGTTTAGTGATAGTTCTCTGAGATGTGCAGGAATTGCTCAATGAGGTGTGTGGGAAGTATTTCTGAAATGTGCATGGAAGGCACTCTGAGGTGTAAGCGCACCTGTTGTGAGCAGGGAGGGCTTTCTCAGTTGTATAGGGAGGTGTCTATAATGTGTGTAGGTATGGTACTCTGAAGTATGGACAGAAGTCCCCCTGAGGTTTGTAGTTCAGGTGCTCCAATATGCGTTGGGATGTATCAGGTGTGCAGCATAAATATCTGTGGGTGTAAATATTTTTTATCTGTGTAGGAGTGCTATTTGGTTTGTGTTCAAGGGCACTTCTAAATTAGTAGTGAAATCCATTTGATATGAAAAGGAAGAATACACTACAGTGTGATAGTAGTGTTCTTTGAGAATACTAGAGGTGATATCAATTCTGTTTAGGAAGGTCAATTCAAGGAGTATCACCAGTGATCTTTGAGTTGTGTAGGTACAACACTCACAAGTATTTAGGGAGGACTTTTTGGTGTGTAGTGAGGTCTATCTGAGATGTGTAGGTAGAGTTCACTAAGGGGTTTATCAAAGGCATTCTGAAGTTTGAATTAACATTTCTCAGGAATCTCTAAGGAGTACTCTTTGGGGTGTATGAAGAGGACTTTCTTTATTGTTTAGGTGTTGCTCAAAAACATGTTGAGGAAGCATCCCGAAGGTATGTATTTATGACACATTTAAGTGTGTATGAAATATTCTTGATTTAAATAGGGAGGGATTACTTAGATATGTAGGGAGGTGTGTTTTAGATGTGGAGGAAAGGTTCTCTTGGTTCTCTTCACTGCATAGAAAGTCTTTCTGAAGTATGTAGGGAGGACCCCTTGATGGTTGTAGGAGGGCCCCTTGATGTGTGTGGGAGGGCCCATTGAAGTGCATTGAAAGGGTTCAGAGATGCACATAGGGATGGTGTTCTTTGCTGAGTAGAAAAACCTCAGTAAGTTTTTTACAAACAGCCTTTTGAGGTGAGCATTGAGAGCACTGTGAAATCAGTAGGGAGGACACACTAATATAAAAGGGAAAGAACTACAAATTTTGTGTTAGAGTTAGGGTGTGGCTTACAGTTTTGGGTCAGGATCCACATCTTGTTCAGTGTCAGGGTCAGGGACAGCCTTCTGTGGTATGTAGGGAGGGCTTTTGTTTAGGTTATGGTTAGGATCAGGGTTATGTTAAGGGTCATGGTCAGTATTTTCAGTGTATAAAGAATGACTCAGTGATGAGTTGAAAGAACTCTTTGAGATATGTATTAATCACTTTCTAAGGTGGGTAGACAGGCTCTCTGTTTTGTTTAAATAAGCCTTGCCAAGAAAAATAGATAGTAGGGAGTGCTTGGAAAGGAATATATTTTGTACCCAGTGAGGTATATAGACATGCCTCATTTAGGTGTGTAACAATAGTTCTCTGAGGTTTTCAGGGACTGATTTTGATGTGGGTAGGGAGGGCTACCTTTGATTTGTATGAAGGTACACTCTGGTGTGTAGGGAGTGCCTCTGAGGTTGGTAACATGTGGCCTCTGAGCTGTGTAAAGAGGGCTCTGTGAGTTGTGTAGGAGGGTTCTGTGATGTGTGTCATAGGACAATTTAACATGTGGGGATGTGCCATTGATGTTAGTTGGGAGGGCACACAGTAGTGCAGAGGAAAGTTGCTTTGTGATGTGTAGGAAGGGTTCAATGAGTTGTGTTTGTAGGGCCTTTTCAGGGAAGAAGTGAGATCTCTGAGAGGTGAGTAGGTAGGGTAAATTGATGGAGAAAATTATGAGGTTAGGGTGCGAACTGTGGTTAGGTTTAGGGTTTAGGGTAAAGGTCATGATCATGGTCAGCATAACGATCAGGGAGGGCCCTCTATTTTCTGTGGGGAGGTCTTGGGGTTAGAGTTAGGGTTAGGTTTAAGGTTAGGTTCAGGATCAGGGTCATTGTTTGTGGTGGACATAGAAGTCCTATGTAGTGATCCAAAAGTGTTCTCTAAGGTGTGCATTGAAGACTTTCTGAGGTGCATAGATAGGCTATTTGAGGTATTTAGAGAGGACTTGCAAAGAAGTATAGTTATTGGACGAGGCTTTTAAACAAGTAGTTTGTATACAGTGAGGTATGTAAGGATGTCTCTCTGAGTTGTGTAGAGATTGCTTTGAGGTGATTAGAGAGTGCTTTTATTTATGTGCATAAAGGATACTCTAAGGTGTATAGGGAGGGCTCCTTGAGGTTAGTAGTGTATGGTCTTTGAGCTGTGTAGAGTACACTCTGAGGTGTATAGGAGAACTCTATGACATGTCAGAGGACTATTAGATATATGTGAGTGGTCCAACTGTGAGGGGATGAGAGGGCTCACATAGGTCTATACAGAGTGTTTACTGAAATGAGTAGAAAGAATTATAGTGAGTTGTGCTCAGAGAAATATTTGAGGTGAGAGAGAGCTCTATGAGTATGGAGGACAAATTAATATAGAAAGGGAGACATTATGAGGTGTGTAGTGGAGTATCTCTTCAGTGTGTAGGTAGGATTCACTGAGATGAGTATGGAGGGCTCTCTGTGCTTTCCTGTGTAGGTTCCCTGAAATGTTTGGTGAGGACTCATTGAAATGCATAGGGATGTCACACTGATATGTGAGGGGAAGTCTCTCAGGGGTGTGTTGGGTTGCCCCTATTAGGTGTGCAGAAGAATCTATGAGGGGTGTAATAGGGCTTTACATCTGAGGAGAAATGCTGTTTTAATTGTTTAGGGAAGGCCCTGTGAAGTAAGTAGTGTGATCTTTGATTTAAGTATGGAGAACATACTAAAGTTTGATGAGTAGAACCTTTGAAGATAGTATAGGGAATCTCTGAGGTGTTTTGGGAGGGCACTCAATGGAGTATCAAGAGGACTCTGAGTTTTGTAGTTTTTGTCTTTGGTAGTGAATAGAGGGGGCTTTTTGGTGAGTAGTGCAGGCTACCTGAGATGCACAGGTAGTGTTTTTTTTTTTTTAGATTTGTGGTTTGATGAAATGGCATTCTGAGATTTGTATGGAAACCTGTCTGGGATTTGTAGAGAGCATAGTTGAATGGAATGTTTAGGGATTGTCCTCTTTGATGAGAGCTATGTACTCTCTAAGGGGTGTAGATATGTATTTCCAAGGTGAGTAACTGAAGAATTCTGACTTGAATAAGTAGGATGAACTAAAGGAGGGCTCTATGAATGTGTAACAGAGTCCTCTGAATGGTAAAAGTAGTGTAGAGAGGCAGTGTGTAGTATTTGGCAACTCCTCTCTGAGTTCTGAGGGATTGATAAATGATGTGTGTAGTATAGGCTTCTATTGTGTGAATGGATGGTCCTCTCTTGTGTAGCAAGGGTGCTTGATATGAGTGTGGAGGGTTTTCTGAGATGTAGAGGAAGGTGACTGTGAGTGTGTAGGAAGGGAAGGGCTCTCTGAGATTTGTGTGGGCTCTCTGAGGTGTGTAGAGAAGTCTCCATTAGGTGTGCAGAAGCTATCTATGAGGTGTGAAAAATGGCTTTTGCCCATGCAAGAGTGCTATCTCAGTTATGTATTGAGGGTCCTGTGAAGTAAATACACAGATCCATCTTATGTAAGCAAGGAGAACACTCTGCAGTGGAAGGTTTCTTTTAGGATAGTAGACAAAATCTCTCAGGTGTGTATGTAAGGCCCTTGGAGGTGAGTAGGGAGAGTTTTTGGTGAATATTGATGTCTATCTGAGATGTGTGGGTAGGGTGTGCTCAGGTGTGTAGCACGAGAATTCTGAGGTTTGAATTAATACTTTTCTGGCATTTTTAGGGATTACTCTCTGGAGTGTACAAGGAGGGCTTTCTGAGTTGTTTAGGGTATTATGGGAGGGCTCTCTGAGGGGTGTAGCAGGGCTTTATGAGGTTCATAGCAGGATTATTGACATGATTGTGAGTGCTCAATTAAGTAAGTAGGGGTATTTTTGGTGTATATGGAAGGTCAGTCAAAAGGGATTTTGGAAGAGTGTAGTGAGGGTTTTATGAGGTTAAAAGAAAAGTTCACTCAGGTGTTTAGAAGGGCTTGTAAAGCAGTATTCATATACTCACTTATTTGAATAGGGATATGTCTATTTCAGGTATATAGGGACTTCTCTTGAGACATACAAAGAGGACATTATTCAATGTGTCAGGAGGGTACTCAAATGTGTAGGGAGGCTTCTGTGATTTTTATATGGAGATGATTCTGAGCTGAGAAAGGAGGGTTACTCTTAGGTTTAAGGTTAGTTTTTGAGTATAGGGCTTGGATTAGGTTTGCATTTACAGTTAGTATTAGAATAAGGGGGATAGTGTTAGAGTTAGAGGGTTAAGGTTCAGTACAGTGTTGGTGTTAGGATCCAAATCAGTATTTGCATTGTGATGGGAAGGACTCTGTTGTATGTTTAAATGGCTCTCTGAATCATTGTAATGACACTCTGTGGTGTATTATGAGGATTCCTTGAGGTGAGTTCACAGACTCTCTGAGGTGATTAGGGAAGGCTTCCAAAAACACCATAGTGAGTACTCACTGCGGTATGTAAGGATGTCTCTCTGAGATGTGTAGGGACAATTCTTCAGATGTGTACTGAGGGTATTCTTTGGTGTATCAGAAAGAAACTAAGTTGTGTGTACAGAGGGCCCTCTGAGATTTGTAGGGTGTGTCCTCTGAGCTGTGTAAGCAGGGTACTATTATGTGTGTTAGGGGGCTCCTTTATGTAGGTGGGAGTGCCCCCTGAGATGAGTTCACAATGGTGAATCAGAAAGGTGCTCTGTAAAGTGTAGAAAGGGCTAATTGAATTGTGTTTCAAGGGCCACTTGAGGTGAGTAGTCAGAGATTTGTGAGATGAGTAAGGAGAAAAAACTAATAAATGAGGAAGGCACTATTATGTTAGGCTTAGGGTCAGGATTTATGATCAGGTTCAGGTTCCTGGTCAGTGTCAGTGTCAGGGAGCGCTTCCTGGTATGTAAGAAGGGCTGAAATTTAGGCTTAAATCAGGGTTAGTGTCAAGCTCAGGGTCAGGTTCAGTATTTGCAATTTATAGGGAAGGCCTCTGTGGTAAGTCAAAAGGGCTCTATGAGATGTATATTGAAGACTTTCTGTCATCAGTAGATAGACTCTCTGAGGTGTTTATAGTGCACTTGCAAAGAAGTTTAATTAGTAGAACTGGCTTGAAAAGGAATCTAATTTTTACAAACTGAGATATGTAAGGAAGTCCCTCTGAAGTGCATAGGAAATGCATTTGAGGTAGGTAGAACCAGCTTTCTTTGATGTCTAAGGAGGGTACTCTGAGATTATTTGGGTGGTGCTTTAGGTTGGTAGTATGTGACTGTGGAGGGAGGAAACTATGACATGTGAAAGAGAGCTCTACAACATATGTTTGAGATATCCTAGTGGTGTGTGGGAGGGTTTCCTGAAGTGAGCTTGGAGGGCTCACAGAGGTGCATAGGAAGGTTGTTCTGTGAAATGTAGAAAGGGCTTAATGAGTAGTGTTTGGTGGGTCTTTTAAGGTAAGGCACAAGAGCTCTGTGACATGAGCAGGGAGAAAACACTGATGTAGAATGGAAGGTTCTATCAGGTTAAGGTTAAGGTTAGCATTAGGATCAGTAATGTGTCAAGGTCAGGGTCATGGTCACTGTCAATATCAGCAAGGGCTTTCTGTGGTATGTATGGTGGACTTAGTGTTAAGGTTAGAGTTAGGGTTGGGTTCTGGTTTGGGGTCATTATTTTAAATGCATAGGGATGGCCTCTGTTGTGAATTGAAAGGGTTACCTTAGGCATGTATTGAGGGCTTTCTGAGGTGTGTAGATGGGCTTTCTGAGGGATTTAGAGAGTACTTGAAGTGAAGTGTAGTTAGTAAACAGGACTTTTAAAGGAATCTAATTTGTACTTGCTGAAATGTGTAAGAAAGTCTCTCTGAGGTGTGTACAGACTGTTGTTGAGGTAAGTAGGAAGGGCTTTGATGTGAATGAAGGTTACTTTGAGGCATGTAGAGAGAACTCTGAGGTTGGTAGCTAGCAGTCTCTGATCTGTTTAGAGGAACTTCTATAAGGTCTGTAGAAGACATTTTTGACATGTGTCAGAGGTCTCTATGATGTTTGTGGATGGTCCTTCTGAGATGAGTTGGGAGGGGTCACTTCGCTATATAAAGAATGTGCACTGAGATGAGTAGAGAGGACTCAGTGAGTTGTTACTGGAGGGTCTATTTAGCTGAGTAGTGAGAACTTTGTAAGAGAAGTGGGGAGGAAATACTGATGTAGAAGGGAGGACCTTATGAAGTGTGAAGGGGGGCCTATATCATGTATAGTTCAGACTTACTGGATTGTGTAGGGAAGGTTCTCTTAGCTTTGTAGTGTAGGTTCTCTGAGGTGTATAGTTTGGGCTCGTTTAAATAATAAGGATGGCATTCTTATGTGTGTTTGAGGGTCTCACAGGTGTGTAGGGAGTTTTCTATTAGATATGCCAAATAATCTATGAGGGTGTAAGTGGGCCTAATGACTGAGTAGAGATGATAACATAGTTGTGGAGGGAGGACACCCTGAAGTGAATAGTGAAATCTCTCTGATATGTGTAGGGAGACCACACTGTGTTTTGATGGAAGGGTTTTTTTGAAGATAGTATAAGAAATTTTTGTATGTGAGGGCTTTCAATGGAGAATGATGTGTGTTCTTTTAGGTGTGTATATGCAACACACAGAGATGAGTAGGGAGAGTTTTTAGATGGAAGTGAAATCTATCTGTGTTGTGTATGTAGCAATGGTTGAGGTGTGTAGCATGGGCTTCTGAGGTTTAAATTAACATCTCTCTGGTGTTTATAGGGAGTGTTTGCTGGGATGTATATGGAGGGCTATCTGAGTTGTTTGGGTGTTGCTCAATACAGTGTGGAGGAAGCATCCCTATGCTGTGTATGGATGGCACTTTGAGGTGTGTAGGAAGGACTCTTGATGTGAGTAATGTGGGATTACCTAGATGTGTAGGCGAATAAGTTTTTGGTGTGTAGGAAATGTTTTCTGGGTTGTTAAAACAAGTTCTCTTTGTGTACAGAGGTCTCTCTGATTTATGAAGGGAGGGCCTTCTGAAAGGTGTAGGGGGGATTTATAAGGTTTGTCAGTGAACTTCTTGCTATGACAGGGAGGGCTCACATAACTGAATAAGTAGGGCTTTTGAAGTGTATAGGAAAGACCTCTGAAGTGAGTGGAAAGAACTGTCTGCGATGTGTAGTTAATGCTCTCTGAGGTGAGTAGAAATTCTCTCTGGGGTGTTTAAAGAGCACTGCATAGAAGTATAGTTATTACAAAGGTCTTGCACAGGAGTATAATTTTTACTCAATAAGGTATATATGGATGTCTACCTGAGGCTTTCTACATAAGTAGGTACTACCCTTGATATAAGGATGGTTTCCATTGATGTTTATAGAGCATACTATGATATGTGTAGAGAGGGGTCTCTAAGATTGGTCATGTGCAGCTGCTGAGGTGTGTAAGAAGCTGTGCATGAATTTAGTAAGAGGGCTATATGATGATTGTCCTAGGGATCCTTTTTGTGTGTGAGAGAGTCCCCTGAATTGAGTTGGTATGGCTCACAGAGTTGCACAAGGTTTGTGCACTGGAAATCATAGAAAACACTCATTGAGCTGTGTTTGGAGGGTCATTTGAGGTAAGTAGTAAGAGTTTGGTGAGATGAGTAGGGAGAAAAAGCTGGTGTAGAAAGGAGAGCACTATGAGGTTATGGTTAGGTTAGGCCTAAGGTTAGGGTTTAGGGTTAGGGTCAAGTCATGGTCAGTTTCAGGGTCAGGGAGGACTCTGTGGCATGTAGGAAGAACTTAGGTTTATGCTTAGGGTTAGTGTTAGGTTCAGAGTAAGAGTCAGTATTTAAGATGTATAGAGAAGACCATGGTGAAGAGTCAAAATTGTTCTCTGAGGTGTGTATATTGAGACCTCTGTGAGGTGAGCATATAGGCTCTTTGAGGTATTTATAGAGGGCTTGAAAGCAAACATTGTTTTTCTTGCAAATAAGTATGGTTTTACTCGCTGAGTTATGTAGGGACTTCACTGATGTGTGTAGGAACTGCTCTAGATTTGAGTATAGAGGGTACACTTTGTTGTGTTTGAAGGTTAAACTGAGGTGTGTAGAGAAGTCTTTGAATTTGGTAGCACATGACCTCTGAGATATGTTTTGTGGACTTTATGAGGTGTGCAAGATGGTTCTATGATGTGTGTGAGAGAGCTACAAGAAGTATGTGTGAAGGTCCTTTCAGTTGAGTTGGGAGGGCTCACTTAGGTGTATAGATGTGGTGCACTGAGATTAGTAGAAAGGGCTCAATAAGTTTTATTTGTAGGGTTTTTTGATCTGAGTACTGAGAACTCTGTTAGATGAGTAAGGATCACAAGTTGATGTAGAAGGGAGGGTCCCATGAAGTTTGGAAGGGGGATCTATATGTTCTGAAGTTAGGAATCATGGAGATGAGTAAGCTGGACTCTGAGATTCCCCATGTAGGTTAATTGAGGTATGTAGTGAGGGATAATTAAACTTCAGAGGGAGAGCACTCTGATGTGTGTTTGGAGGACTATCAGAGGTGTGTAGGAAGATCTATATTAGATGGGCAGAGGGATCAATGAGGAGTGTAGGAGGCCTGTTTGACATAGTAGAAATTCTATCTCAGTTATGTAGGGAGGGACTTCTACAGTCTACAGTGAATAGTGAGATCTCTGATATGAGTAGCAAGAATAAACTCAGGTGTGGTGAGAGGAATATTTGAGGATAGTAGAGAGAAAGTGTGAGGTGTTTTGATAGGACATTCAGAAGTGTATTTTGGAGGTTATTTTAGGTTTGTAGTTTTGGCCCTTGGAGCTAAATATGGAGGACTTTTTGGTTAGTTTTGAGGGCTATAAGAGATGTGTAGGTAGGGTTTTTAAAGGTTTGTTAAAAGGGAATTCTGAGATTTGTATAGGAGCCTCTCTGAGATTTGTAAGGAGAACTGTTGAATGAGGTGTATAAGGTGGGTTCTCATTGGTAAAAAGTAAGAGTTAACTGAGGTGTGTATTTGTGGACATCTATGGTGAACAAGGAGAGATCTCTGAGATAAATGAGGACAAGCTGAAGTTTGAAAGGAGGGCTGTATGAGGTGTGTTATAGGGCACTCTGAATAGTGAAATTATGGCATTATGAATTGTGTAGTCATGGTGTGTGGTGTGCAGCAACGTTTCTCTGCTCCCAACATTGATACAGTGACTGATATATAATGTGTGTAGAAAATGTGTCTACAGTGTGTATGGATGGCCCTCTGAATTCTGTAGAAAGGGCACTTGATATGAGTAGGTAGGGCTCTGAGCTGTGTGGAGAGGTGACTTCTATGTGGTTAGGAAGTATTCACTGAAGTGTGATGGGAAGATTCTCTGAGATATGTAGGGCAGATGATTTGAGTTGTGTAGGGAGGCCTCTATTAAGTGTGCAGGAGGAATCTATTAGGGATGTAGAAGGAATTTTGTCTGCATAGGAGTGCTCTCTGTTTTATAGTTAGGGCACTCAGAAATGAATAAGGAAATCTATCTGATATGACTAGGTAGAGCACAATGAGATTTAATGTGAGTATTCTTTGAGTATAATAGGGGGAATCTCTACATTGCTTAGGAAGACCACTCAAGAGTGTGTTCAGAGTCTTCTCAGAGGTGTGTCAGGCCAACCCTCAGAGGTGAGTAGAGAGGGCATTTTGGTGAGTAGTAAGTTGTATCCAAGTTGTGAAGTAGGGTGTGTTGTTGTTTGTAACATGGGAATTCTGAGGTTTGAATTAACATCTCACTGGAATTTATAGGGAGTACTCTCTGGGGTGCATAGAAAAGGCTTTCTGAGTTGTATAAGTTTTGCTCAATAAAGTGTGGAGGCAGTGTCCCTACAGGGTATATTAATGGAAATTTGAGGTGTGTAGAGAAAGCTCTTGGTATCAGTAGGGAGTCATTTTTTAGACATGCAGGGAATTGAGTTTGAGGTTTTAAGGAAAGATTCTCTGAGGTGTTAAGTGGGTTCTCATTTTTATGTAGGGTGGGCCCTCTGACATGTAGGGAGGGTCCTTGGAAGGTTGTAGGAGTGCTTTATGAGATTTGTAGAAAGGCTTATTGATGAGAGTGTAAGTGTTCACTTAAGTGAAAAAAGAGGGCTATTTGCAGTGTATAGGAAAGTTCTCTGTGGTGAGTTAAAAGTTTTCTCTGAGGTGTGTATTGTAAACTCTCTGAGGTAAGTAGAAAGGCTATTTAAGGTGTTTAGAGAAGACTTGCTAAGAAGTATAATTACTAGGGCTTGTGAAGTGCTAGTTTATACTCACTCAAATATGTAGTTATGTCTCTCTGATGTGTGGAGGAAATGATGTAAGGTGGTGATCTTATAAAGGATAGTATCACCAGCTTTATCAATATCTATTTCACTGAGTCACAAATATGAGACACAAATATAAACACACACAGAAAAAAACATTTGAAATCTGGTGCTATCTAAATGGGAATCTGAGTGGAGGGCTAGACTCTACTCACTTCCAATGGCCTGTCCTGTTTCACCTCTGGTCTTCTTGGGAAATATCACCAGAGTTGTTGGTCCCCACATTGATATGGTGATTCTGATCTAGGAAAAGGCCCCTACTAGGGACTTTTCTGAGAAATAAGCATCTAGCGATGAGTAGAATGCAAGAACTCATGGCTCTGGGCTTGCTGTCTCAACACAAGAGAGCAGAATGGGAGTTTATCTGGAATGTGGGTGCCTAGCTATTAGGGTTCCAAGTTTTGTGTGTTCTACTGCCAAGGAAGTGAGGTCATTTCCTTGGGGACTCCATACCTAAAGCCCTTTCTCACACAAGATGGTTCTAATGGCCCACTGAGATGCATGTTTCTCCCATCTTCCCTTGACATATACACAAGTGGACATGTTTACAAAAACACACCCTGAATCTAGTCCCCAGACTGTCCCAGGTGTAGCCAACTCACCTGGTTCAGAGAGAGAGTTTGAATCAGACCCATTTCCTCCTTGTGGCCATGTGGGTGGTCCTGAAGAAGTCATTATGCCTTACAAGGCCTGAATACTTTTGCCATTTATTCTCCTGGGATTATTCTACTATCTGCTTTTGAAGTTGTCATCAGGTATAGACCATTTATATATGTACTCCTTGGGAACACTAATGTTTGAGTCATGTGTATGTAATGCACCAACATGCAGAAAACACAACACAGAAAGAAGAGGGACAAGAGATGACATACAAATTCTACCATAATGTGATCCCAACAGTGAAAGATGGACAATCAACATCTACATTTTCCTTTTTTGCACTCTGCCCCACTGGAAGTTTTTCATGACTGATTTTCAGAGATAGAATCACTGTGCCATAGACCTTCTAATGCTTCCTGTGAAATTTAGAATTGTTTCAATATTTCTTCTCATTGTATAATGTGGGTACAGTACAAGGGATCACTGGCATCAGGGAATTCTATTGTCCAATACCTGTTGCTTCCCCATCTAAGTGAATTCACATCAGCATCTGGTTTCAAAGAAAATAAATCAGCAAGTGCCATGATATTTCACTTCCAAGATGTAGTATTCAGAAGTCTCATTTATTTGGCTCCATAGTCCATTGCAGTTACACTGCTATAATTCCAGAGATTTTTTGGAAAAGTTTGTGTGGCAGCAGGCAAAGTTCCAGGGACTCCATTAAATATCAAGGAACTGGCATTACTGTTTCCATTTCTAAATGCCACACATAGATGAAAATATTTTGGTTATAAAACTCATGAATGCAATTTTTATCAAGAAGAAATGATGGTATGAAATTACCAAAACTTTGTTCAATACCATGGTCATAACCATGGGAGTGGAATTCTCTTTCTCCATTTCTTTAGGGAACATCTGCATTGCTTCTTTCAAGGTCACAGCAGGTCACTTCATTGTGTGTGTGTTGTTGAAGACAGTTTCTTTCTATTCTTCTAAATAAAATTTGCAAAGAAGGCCCCAGTAGAAGAACAAAAAAAGAACTCAGATGGCAATAATTATTCAACAGCTAAGGTCACTGGAGAAGAGAGAAGGACTGACAATTCAGTTTTGAAAAATGGAAAAGGACTAGGTAACTACTCTCTTCAGGGAATAGTCATTAATCTAATGCAGATTCACTGAGTGCCCTGTGCCCACTTTTGAATGAACACAAGAATCTGATCTCCTTTTCTTCTATTAAGAAACATCAATAAGTAGCAAACCATCTCAAAAGTTTAGAACCATTATGCCTGTACACACAGAACTAATTGACTTCTCATTACCTTCCCACAAAGGTGAGAGTCTGATGATAGACTACTGACTTGGAAAGACTTGAATATCAATACTCATATGTGCAATCCCCCTGTTGGAGGGCTCCCAGGGTAGGGTGTTGGTGAATACTTCTGTGTTCTTTGAAATTGACTGGGGAACAACCAAAGGGGAGGGTCACCACAAGGAAGACCTGCATCTCTGAATGGTGCTGAGTTTGGTAAGCCCTAAGGCACCAGTGAATTTGAAGAAAGGAAATAGTCCCTGTTTTCAAGATGGTAAAAATCGAAGTCATGGAAAATTCTCCCCTCTTATCACCTGCTCCTGTAGGCATTCTTCTTATGACATTATGGCATTATGTGATAACATTATTTATCCACTAAATTTCTTTAGGAAGGAAAAAGAGCCCTGTATGACCTTTGGCAGGCCTGAAAGGACCATGAAATGAGCAGTAGTTCAGTCAGTTTCCAAGTCACTGTAAAAAGCCTGTAAGCTAACAAGGTCAGCTCATGATAATTTCTCTTCATTGACCACTCTTGGAAAATGCCTAAAAATTGATTTGCTGGGATCATTGCTTAATTCTCCAAAACAGGAGAAAAAAGAAATCACAGAAAAGGGGTGATGAATCCTGGGTTCCAGCAGGGTTTGATTCCACTGGAAACAGATTCACTGTCTTAACAAAGAAGTCCCATGAACAAGTATATCAATAAAGCTTAACTGAGTGTTAGTCCCTTGCCTCTAATACATCTTTCTACCAATACCGTCAACATGGTTCTGTACCCAGTTGTCCCAGTCCTGACTTTCACACTATGAAGCACAGCATCAACAGATCCAAACACTGAGGCACCAAGCTCTGAGGGCTGTACTATTATATCACTTTTGGATAGTGTAGTATTGGTATTACTATTAATAACTAAGGACAGATATTGCATTACCTTGAGGTGTTTTATTATGATATTATTTTTGCATAATAGACTACATAACAGCTATTATATTTGTTATGGATGTTATTGCACACCTTTTCTATCAATATTCAATTAACATAATAGAAGGTATTTTGTTAATGTTAAATGCTATACTATAATTAATGCAATAGTATTAAAACTTCAAGGCCATTATTATATTACTTGTACTTCCTATAGTATGAATAGTACAACAATTTTAAAAGGCAGTTATCATATCAGTTTGAGAGGTCATAGTATGGATATCATATTAGTATTAAAAGCCAAAAATAAATCTTCAGGTCATTTTTAGAAGCTCAAGTATGCATATAATCTTAGGATTAAAATCAACATGTTAGTACATTAATTTAATAACTCATAAAAATTGTTTAATGCAAAAAGTGCAGGTATTTTATTAGCATAAGGTTGTATAATTTAAATATGCTAATGTTAAATGCTACAGAACACCTGTTTACTAGTTTTCTAGTTATATCAAGGATATTAAATAAATATTAAAATCCACAAGTTATTTTATTGGTTTGAGGTTTATGGAAGAGATAGCATATAGTAATATTAAAGGCTAAAGGACATATATTTTATTGGTTTTTTAGGCAATAATATGGATGCCATATTAGTATTTCAAGGTATAGGGGAGTTAGTATATTCATTTTAGATGCTAGGCTATGAATAAAACATTAGATTTAGAGGCCATGGCACAATTTTTATATTCATATTTGATACTCTATTATGGATATTATATTAGTATTTGAGTACACTGAATGGCTGTGATATCCATTTATTATGTTGTAATATAGGACAAATTATATTAATATTAAAGGACAGAACAGTTCTTTTATAGTTTTCCATGCTATTGTATGCATGGACTGTTAAAAAAAAGAACATGGAACGGTCATAATAGGAATATTGTATTACTACTGAAGTCTACAGGGGAGCTATTATATGTGTTTTAGATGGTCACTATGGATATTAAAATCATATTTAAGGTCCCAGGGAATCTACTATATTAGTTTAATGTGAAATAGTAAGAATATTTCTTTAGTATTAAAGACCACATGGTAGCTATTAGTTTTAGAGGGTACATCAAATTTATCACATTCATATTAAGAGTACCAAGACAGGTAGCTATTCTGTTAGGTTTAGATTTTATAGAATGGAAAGCATGTTAGTATGAACAGCCAGAGGCTAGTGATTACAGCAGTTTTAATTTTATAGTATGAACACAATATCAGTATAGAAAGAACAAGGGACAATTTAAAAAAATAACAATTCTTTTTGAAATTTAATTAATTTATTTTTTATGTGTGCTCAGGATTGAACCTAGTGCCTCACTTGTGCTAAGCAAGTGCTCTAACAGTAAGCCACAAACCCAGCACCAAAGGGCAGTTTTTATATGAGTTTAAGAGGCTACATATCCCATATTACATAAATTTGAAAGAACTCAGGGAAACTATTAATTTTGAATGTAAAATAATTGATAATATGTTGGTATTAAAAGTCAAAGGACAGCTACTATATTAGTTATAAATTCTATTGTATGAATATTATGTTAATACTAAAGGACACAGTGCATACTAAGGATATTTTGTGAGTATCAGCAGTCACATTAAGGGTATTAGTGTCTTCAGTCACAGTGAGTGTATTATGTGAGTATCAGGTTCCACAGTGAGGACATTATGTTAGTGTCAGAATTCAAGTGTAAACATTATATGAGTGTCAGAGACCAGATTGAGGTTATTTATGTGAGTTTCTTGTGTGAGTTATGATATTATGTGAATGTAAGTGGTAAAATGAAGTAGGTATTAGATTTTGTTTTGGTGAATATTCAGGTGTGTAAAAGCATGATACTCACTATGATCTCAATCCCATAAAATGTGCTGTTGTGTAGGTAGACTCATGACCTGGAAGGCATGTCCAAGTAAGCGGCTTGCAAATTAATAACTTTGATCTTTGCTTGTATTTTTATTTTTCTGTAATTTACATGTTAACCTTTAAAAAATAAATGGTATTTTTAAAAAAGTGGTCAAGTGAGGATTGTGTATGAATGTGAGAGTCCACATGCAAATACTTTGTGCGTATTTTAGGCCACAGTGAAGATATTATGAGTGTTAGAGGTCAATGGAGAATTTTATGTAAAAGGGATCAGAATGAGGATAAGTAAGTGTCATAGACCACATAAGGATATTCTGTGTCAGTAGCTATGATGAGGTAATTACCAGAGTGTCAGAGGCATCGTGAAGAAATTATGTCAGTGTTGGTAGGCAGATTAAAGATGTGTGAATGTGAGCTGCCAGAGTGAAGACATTATGTGTCAGAGGCCAGAGTGAGGGTAATATCTGGATTTCAGTGGCTACAGTGAGGACAGTTTGTCAAGGTTAGTTGTCAGAATGAGAATATTATGTGAGAATCTGAAGCCATAGTAAGGATATTATATAAATGTCAGAGGCCAGATATGGACTTTATTTTAGTGTCAGCTGTTATCGGGAGGGTGTAATGTGAGTTTATGAGGCCACATGGAGGATATTTTATCAGAGATCAGAGGAAGAGTATTATGTAAGAGTCAGAGGTTATTATGTGCATGTAATTATTCATAGTGAGGTTATTATGTGAATGTCAGAGTCCAAAGTGAGGGCATTATATGAGTGTGAGAGGTCACATATTGTTATATGAGTTTCAGAGGTCACAGTGAAGATACTATGTGAAAGTCAGAGGCCAAATTGAGGCTTATATGTGAGTGTCAGAGACCACAATCAGGGTTTTATGTGAGTATCAGTGTAACAGTGAGGGAATTTTTTGAGTCAGATGAAGGGAAGATATTATGTGATTGTCATGCCAACAGTGAGTGTATTATATGAGTGTCAGAGGACACAGGATATTATGTGAGAATCAAAGACCATAGTGAGAATATTGTGTGTCAGAAAGCACAGTGAGGATTTTATATAAATATTTGAGGCCACACTGATGACATTATATTAGTGTCAGAGGCCAGACTATGTTTATTAAATGTCAGAGACCTCAGGGAAGATACTCAATGAGTGGCAGTGGTCATAGTGGTTACATTGAGAATTTTGTGTCAGTGGTAAGAGTGATAATATTATGTGAGTGTCAGAGGCTACAGTGAGGAAATTATGTGAGTCTTTTTGGCCACAGTGAGGATATTATATTAATTTCAGAGGCCACATTGAGGATATTATGCGAATGTCAGAGACCACTGTAATGGTATTTTGTGAGTTTCAGAGGCCAGAGTTAGGGTATTAAGTAAATGTCAGAGGTTTCATTGTGTATATTATGTAAGTGTCAGAGGCCACAGTGATGGTATTATATGAGCATCAGAACCATATGAGGATATTATGTGAGTGGCAACTGTCCCATAAAGGATATTGTATGAGTTTCAGAGGCTACAGTTGGGATATACTGTCAATCACAGGGACAACACTGTGGAAATTATGTGGGTGTCAGTGGCCACAGTAAGAATATTTTGTCACATCAGGGGCCAGCATGAGGATATTATGAGTGTCCCAAGTCAGAGTGACTGTCTAGGACCATAGTGAGAGTATTATGTGAGTGTCAGAGGTAACAATTAATTATGTTAGTGTATAAGGTCACATTGATTTGGTGAGTATTAGAGGCCACATTGAGGGTACTATATGTGTCAAGGTAATAGTGATGGCATTTTATGAGTTTCAGATGCCAAGTGAGGATATTATATGAATATCAGGGACAAAGTTGAGTATATTAAGTGAGTGACAGATGTCACAGTTAGAATATTATGTGAGTGTCAGAGGCCAGATTGAATTTATTATATGAATATCAGAGACCAAATGTGGATATTATATGAGGGTCAGAGACTACATTGCAAGCATGATGTGAGTGTCTCAGGTCACAAAAATGTATTATGTGCATGACAAGTCACATTGAATGTGATATGTGAGTATAGGAGGCCAATCTGTGGGTATCATGTGAGAATCACAGGTTAGAAAAAGGATACTATATCAGTATCAGAGACCAAAATGATGACATTTTGAGTCCAAGAATTCACAGAGAGGATATCATATCAGTTTCAGACATCACAATGAGGGTATCATGTCAATGTCAGAGGTCAAAGTGAAGATATTTTATGTGTATCAGAGGATCCAATGATAATACTTATTTGACTTTTGGAGGACACTGCAATATTATGTGAGTTACAGAGACCAGAATGGTAGTAGTCTGTGTCTGAGGTCAAAGTGTGTGTATTATTGTGATGTTCAGAGACCAGAATTGGGGATTTATGTGAGTGTCAGAGGGTACAGTGAGGGCATTATGTAAGTGCCAGAGGTCACAGAATAGTTATTATGTGTCAGAGGTAGCATTGATGATATTATGTGTCAGAGGCCAATTAAGGGTATAATGTCTGTGTCAGAGGTCAAATTGAGTGCATTATAGGAGTGTCTGAAATCGCAGTGTGGTTAATATTTGAGTGTCAGTGGTCAAAGTGAGAATATTACATTAGTGTCAGAGGTTGTGAGGATATTTTGTGAATATCATAATTCAAAGTGAGGGTATTACATAAGTAACAGAGGTCCCAGTGAGGTATATTGTGATTACAAGAGGTCACAGTGAGGACAATATGTGAGTGTCAGACTCAGAGTGAGGATATCATGTGAGTGTCACATAACAATTGAGGAAATTAGGTGAATATTATAGGCATCAGTGAAGATAAATGAAGGTGTCCAAAGTCATTTCAGAAAATTATGTGTCAAAGATCACAGTGAGGATAGAAGTGAGTATGAGTGGCCATAGAGGTATTATGTTAGTTTCTAAAAAAGAACAATGAGAATATTATTTGAGTGTTACAGGACTCAGAAGGGAAATTATGTGAGAACCAGAAGACACATTGAGGGTATTCTGTGAGTGGCTCAGGCCATGTAAGTATATTATGTGTGTGAAAGATGTCACAATGAGCTTATTATGTGAGTAACAGAAGTCAAACTGAGGATACTCTATCATAGATAGAGGCCAAAGGAGGGTATTATATGTCTGTTAGAGATCAGAGTGAGTATATTTTATGAGTGTCATAGACCACAGTGAGGGTAATAAGTAAGTGTTAGAGGTCACAGTGAAGGTAATCTGTGAGTATGAGATGATAGATGAGGGTATCATGTAGTGATGGAGGTCAATGGAGGACATTTGTGTCAGAGGTCAGAGTGAGGGTATAATGTGTCATATGTCACACTGAGGGTATGACATTAGTGTCAAAGGGTGAGTGAGAATATTTTTGAATGTCACAAGTGACAATGAGCTTATTTCGTGAGTGTGAGATGTCAGAGTAAGGATATTGTTGAATGTCAGAAGTCAAGTTGGGCTATTTTGTGACTATCGGAGTCACAGTGAAGATATTCTTTGAGTGACACATACCACAGGGAGGTAAAGTGAGTATCATAGGAAGCAATAATTACATTATGTCAGTGTCAGTGAGGTTGTTATGTCACTCTTAGGCTTTTATGTGCATTTCAGAAACCACTATGAGGAGATATGAGTATCAGAGAAAAAAGTTAGATTATGTCAGTTTCAGAGGCCACAGTAAAGTTCATGATTGTACCTGAAGTTACACTGAAAGTATTTTTTGAGTGACAAAGGTCACAAGAAGAATATTTTTTCAGTGTCAGAGGTCACTATGGGGGTATTATGTGAGTCTAAGAGGTCATGTTGATGGTATAATGTGAGTTTCAGGGATCACCGTGTGTGTTTTTGGTGAGCATCATTGGTAAAACAGAGGTTACTACCTGAGTGTCAGAGATCACAGTGAGGTATTATGTGAGTGACAGGGCAAATAGAGGATAATATTTGAGTGTCAAAAAACAAAGTGAAGGTGTTATGTGAGTGTCAGAGGCCATTTTGTGGGAATCGTGTGAGAGTTAGAAGTCACAGAAAGGATATTATATCTGAATCAGAGAACACAGTGAGGTAATTATGAGTGTCACACTGAGAGTATTATAAATGTCAGAGGTCCCAGAGAGGTTATTATGTGTCTGAGACCACAGTGAGGATATTATATCAGCATCCAAGGTCACAATGAGGTTATAATATGAGAGTCATAAGTCATGAGGAAGATATTATGTAAGCATCAGATGCCACAGTGAGTGTATCATGTGAGATTCAGAGGTCACACAAAGGATATAATCTGAGGTCACACTGAAGATTTTAATTCAGTGTCAAAGGTCACAGTAAGTGTATCATTTGAGTGTGAGAGTTCACAGTGGGTGTAATATATGAGTATCAGAGGTCACACAGAGTGTTATGTGAGTAACACAGGAAAAGTGAGGATATTATGTGTCAGAGGATATAATGAGAAAATATTTTCAACACAAGGGGCCATGGTGTGGATATTTTATGACTCTAACAGGTTATGATGATGGTATTTTGTTAGAGTTACAGGCCAAGTGAGGACATTGTGTGAATGTCAGAGGCCACATGGAGGTTATCATATAAACATCAGAGATCAAGTGAAGATATAATGTGTGTCACAGGCAACAGTGAGGGTATTATGTGAGCATCAGAGGAGAGGCCAAAGTGAGAATATTATTTGAGTGTCTGAGGTCATATTCAGATTATTAAATGAATGTAAGAGGACAAAATTGGATATTATGTCAGTGTCAGAACACAGTGCGGATAGTAAATGAGTGTTCAGTATTACAATGTGTATGTAATGTTAGTTTAAGAGGCCATGCTAAAATATTTTGTAGTGTTAGAGCCCAGTGAGTTATTGTAATAGTGTCAGGGGCCACTGTTACACTATTATACGAGTGTCAGAGAACAGAGTGAGGGATTTATGTGAGTGCCAAAAGCCACAATGATAGTTTCATTGCAGTGTCAGATGCCCCAGACAGGATATTATGTGTCAGGGGGTGCTGTGAGTGTATTATGTCCATGTCTGAGGTCTCTTTGACATAATTATATGAGCATCACAAACCTGCAGTGAGGAAATGATGTCAAATAGAGGACACATTGTTTCTCAGGTCACTCTAAAGAAACAATGAGTGAGACATGTAGCTGTGATGGTATTATGTCAGTGTCAGAGGTCAGAATGAGGGTGTTATGTGAATTTCAGAGAACACAGTAGGGTATTATGTGAGTGTTAGCAGCCAATTGAAGATATTATGTGAATGGCATCGGATAAAATGAGTATATAGGATATGAGTATATAGGATAAAATGAAGGTATTATGTGAATGGCATAGGGTATTACGTGAGTGTCAGTGGCCACAGGAGACTACTATATGTCTGAGATTATACTGACTACCCTGTGCTCATTTAAGAGGTCACAGTGAGGATATTTTGTGGGTGACAGAGGCCATGTGACAATAATATGTGAGTGCCCAAGAGGCCATAGTAAGAATTTTTTTGTGTGTGTGTGATCAGAGTCCACAGTAAGGGTATTGTGTGACACAAGAACAGTAAGAATATTGTGTCAGTGTCAGAGTACAAGTGAGGATATTATTCAAATGCCAGAGACCACATGAAGGTAATATGGGCATGTTTGAGTCACAGAAGTAAATTATATAATGTCAGAGTTCTGGTGAAAATATTGTAAGACAACAAATTGAGGATATTTTGTAATTGTCAGAGGGCAGAATGAAGGCATTATGTGATGGACGATAAGTATAGTGAAGGCATTAGGTGAGTGTCAGAAGCCCCAATGAGAATATTCTGAGTGTCAGAGGCCACATTTTTTGTATTATGTGTCAGAGAGCACATGCAGGTGTTATATTAGTATCTGAGGTTACACTGAGGGTATTATATGAGTGTGAGAAATCACAGTGAGTGCACTTTTTGAGGATCAGAGGTCACTTTAGTGTATTTTATCAGTGACAATGGTTATATTAGGGTATTATTTGAGTTCTTGATGTCACACTGAGGGTATTATGTGAGTGTGATCATACTGAGGTAATTATGTGTCAGAGGTCACAGTGTATAATATGTGAGGATCAGAGGTCACAGTGAGAATATCATGTCAGTGTCAGAGGCCAAGTTGCTGAGGGGGTTTAGGCTGCAGGGAGATAGAGGATATTATGTGCTTTACAGGTCACTTTGATGGTTTTATATCAGAAGTTCCAGTATGGTAATATGTGAGTGTCAGTGATAACAGCAAATTGTATGAGAGTCAGAGGTCAGAGTGATTGTATTATATGAGAATAAAATTCAGAATGATATGTCAGTGTCAGACGTCAAGTGAGGATATTACATCAGTGTAATAGGCCACATTTAAGGTATTACATATGATTCAAAGACCTCACTGAGAATAATATGTGTGTAGGAAGCCACAATTTTGGTATTATGTGAGTGAGTTCACAATGGAGATATAAAGTGTCAGTGGTAACAATGAAGGAATTATGTAAGTTTCAGAGACCATTTGAGGACATTCTGTGTCAGAGGCCACAGCATGGTATTATATGAGTGTTTGATGTCACACTGAGTGTATTATGTGAGGAACTCATGTGACAGTGAGTGTAATATGTGAAAGACATTTTGTAAATGAGAAGATATTTATTAAATGTCAGAGACCACAGTTAGGAAAAATGTTCAATCTCAGGGGCTATTCTGAATAAATACATAAATATATGTGAACATTGTAAGTGTATTTGAGAGCATTAGATGCCATAGTGAGTATATTTTGTCAATGGTAGGGGTCATAATAATATTATGTGACTGTGAAGGTCACAGTGATGACATTGTATGAATGTCAACATAAGAGTGAGGATATTTTGTGATAGTCAGAGGCCAAGTGAGGGTATTATGTGAATGTCAAAAGCCACAGTAGGGTATTATATGAATGTCAGATGTCACATTGAGAATAATATGTGAGAGTAAGAGGACAATGTGTGGGCATTAGTTGAGCGTCAGAAGTCACTGAAAATGCTATGTGTGATAGGCCATGGTGAGGGTGTTATGTGAGTGCCAGAAGGCAAGTAAGGATATTATGTGAATGTCAGAGGCCAGAGTAATGTAGCACACCAGTGTAAGAAGCCACCATGAGGGTATTATGTGATTGTAAAGACTATAATGAGGGCATTATGTGAGTAACAGGCCATGTCAGGATATTATGTGACTGTCAGAGGCCACATTGCTCCATTTTTGAAATTGAAAAAATGTTTATCTGGGAAGATTGACTGGGAAGTTTAAGGCACATACCCAGGATTTCATGGATGCCCACTACATAGCTGTCTTGCCCATGATGATGAAAAAAATGGATGTAGAGTAAGAACAGGGAATAGAGCCAAGAGGTACAAGAGAAAATGCAACATGTTGGGACCAGGAGCCCCACATTCACCCATGAAGTGTAAGCTAATGTTTGCCAGGCCTGGTCCTCAAGTCTTGATATGAGGAATAGGTCACTTCCCTAACTAAGACCGTTTTCTGAAAGTCCATTTCCCTTGCTAAGCCAAACTTAGACTGGTAACAAATATGCCCAAAGTCCTCCCAGTCATGGTGTGCCATGTCCCTCTGGGAGTCACAACTTGAGGTCAGTACACTCTTGGCTAATTGAGGTTTAATTTTGCAGTCATTCCTTCTGGGCACTTTTGGTGAGGTGCTGAGTTAAAGGCTGGCACAAACTCTTGGGCATGTCTGACATGGTCCACAGTCTCCTAGGATTTTCTAGCCAGTGCAAGCATCATCCTTAACAAGAAGTAATGACAGTAAGGGCACCAGAGCTCTAGTTTTATCCTAGTAGTAACAAGCAGTATATCAGCATATGAACTTCAACAGTGCTGATGAAGGAACTTCCCTGTGGAGTTCTGCTGAAAGGGTTCAGGCAGCAGGGAAAGAGAGAAAAAGACAAGGAGAACTGCAGCAGTAGCTGGCAGTGTAGTCTGGCACCCTTGAATTCCCTTACAATGTTATAGGACCAGCCAGAAGCAAAAGTTTCACTTGTGAATATTTATCCTGGATGGTAAAATCCCTGAGGTCAGGGTCAGGGTTCAATGCCCAGACAACCTTGACATATTCAGTCCCTTGGGAATGTTCATTTCAATTATGAATATTTAGGGGGAAACCCTCAAGATGATTTGTATTCTGCAATATTCAGTGCCATTATTCTTGGCATGGCACCTTCCATGGGGTAGGACGGGTTAGGCACACCTAGATGAGCTTCATAACATGAATTTCCAGTGGCAGCTGTATAGCATTTACAGAAGAGAATTGGGTGTCCCAGGCAACTCTGAGGCTATAAGAGGGGACAGTGAGTCTAATAAGGTCACATATCTCTATATTTCTGCACACCACCCCACAAGTTTACTAGCAGCACTATAGTCGAATATGTTTGAGACCTTTTGCTCAACAAGTACATCATCAGATGGCACAGTAGTAATCTCATCATGCATGCAATTTTCTATTTTTTTTTTTTACATTTGAGTATTTTCTGAGTTACTTAAACCACTATATTTTTAACTATCATTCCTAAATCTGCATAATAGTTGTGGAAAATTGTACCAATTGATTCAGTCATATTGCTCCTCTTGAATATTTAGTTCCTCTAGTTTTTAGCTAGTGTGAAAATAATCTGTAAAATTTAAAGATCTTACATGAAATATTAAAACCAGAGTGAGTGCAAAGGATGTTTGGATGGGGAAGGAATTCTGATGTCTCCCATCTTTCTCCAGCAAGACCAGTCTTCCTTGGAATACTGTTTCCTTGGCACAAGCTCAGCCCTTGAATGGTTCAGACCTTTGCCCCCTTAGACTGTTTGTGTCACTTGCTCCTACTCAGTTCTCTTCATGGTTCAGTTGTTCTGAATCTTGGATGGTGGGAAGCAGCCTCCCCTCTTGGCCATACCCTACAAACACTGAGAGAGGACCCAGAGGTAGCCGGACTGAAGCTCAGTTGTAAAATAGGACTGAGCAACAGGGAGTAAAGTGGCTGACTGTGAGAGAAAAGGGCACAGACCACAGTCTGATTCCTAAAAGACACAATGACTCCATAGTGCTTTCTAAGGAAGAAAAAATTTAGTCCATGTGCAGCATCTGGTTTAAGTGGTCACATAATTAACAGGATGGAAAGTCTTGGAGTCTTCAGGAGGAGGATGGGATGGGGTAGGACTTTTTATATATTTTAGGTGATCCAGTCCTGTGATTTCTATTTCTATAGGATCATGAGAGTCTAGCAGATCATGTGGTTAACCTCCCAGGTGAGAGAATATCATTGTAACTGCATTGCATATTACAGAAACTAGATGATTCTAGAGAGAAGACTTAATAATCTGTCCTTGGATCTAGGAGCCCAATAAAATTTGTGGTGCAAATATTTTCAGTTGAATAAATGATAGACATGTGCCAGGAGTCAGGGGACATTGATTCAATATAGCTGTGCCCCAGTTGGTTGTGCAAGATGGGGAGACAAAGGCCCTCAGGGCTGACTTGCTTCTCTGTACACTGAGGGCACTTTCCTGCTTGCTCTCAAAGGCCCTTTTCTCCTTTAATGGCTTCTTTGTTCTTCCATGAAGATTGGCCTCTGGCAGACATTTGAGAAGCAGATGGATAGTAGGACAGTGGGAAAAGATGTGACTGCTCAGCCTAGTACTGCCCGATTTCCTAGGGACACTTTGCAAACCTGGTTTCTTCTTCCTAGAGCACTTAACAAGCAATAATCACAGAATAGTAAAATTGGGAATTATGACATGACTCAATGGTCAGGAAGGAAGGTGCCAGAAAGAACCATGACCCCTGAATTAAATCACATCTAAAAGGATATGTGGTTGGAAACTAAGGATGCAGTGACCAGAATCAGGAACATGGTTTTGAAGTATGTAAACTTGACTGCATTTGGGGTAGGATATCTTCCTGGCCTCCTGATGGAGGGAAGTTGGGACTTCCCTCCCCTTGCTCTCAGAGTGTAATGGACATTGAGGAGTGCCTGTATAACAGCATGAGGCAGAAGAGCACAGGGGTCATTTGTGTTCTAGTGTGACCCAGTCACTCCAATTCTCCAAGCTGAGTCTGAAAACCCTACCTCAGATGAATGATTTTGAATAGTGCACATATGACTGGTAATTTTTTATGACTGGTAATTAATTTAGTAGTTCTATGGTATTTTGAAGTCAATTTTTATTTGGGGCAAATGATACTCATTTTTATTGAAAATTGCCATAAACCACTGAGGTTTTAAATACATCTTTTTAAGAATAGGAGTCAAGGTGACTTAAGAAAAATAAGTAAAAAAATAACACAAGTGTAAAAATTACAAAGGCAATGTGGAAAGTAATATGTATGAAAACAACTAGAATATTTGAGCAGACAGGAAGTCTTCCAAACTAAGCCTCAAACTGGTATGGGGGCCTCTGTGAGGTGCTATCAGAGATAAATTTTTATGCTAGATAACCATAATACTTCACAATATTTTACCAGCTTTACTCCTGTGTCTGATCACTTTAGAAAATACTTTTAACAATGAAATTTCTTGAGAGTTACACAGGCCCCTAACATTAAACTTTGCAACTGTGGATTGCAAGTGTGGAAAAGCTACTTAGATGTCCTAGTTTCTGCGACTTTCCTGAATACAGAGAAAAATGGTTTCATAGTCATTAACCTGAAAATGAGACATATATAAATAAGGATTACTAGTATAACTCTTTAGATCTATATCTTCATTAGAAAGCAGAGCTCCACTTTTTCCCAGTGTAATCTTCAAAATCTGTTTGAATCTTGATTTCCTAATTCCCTTTTGCTCCTTACTTGAACTGAAATTTGGCCACACTGATCACAGCAGGGAAATCTGCTCAGAATGTTTTTACTGCCTCCAGTGTCTGTTTTCTCCTCTTTCAGAAGTAATCCCTGATTTTTCCTGGGATCCTTCTTCTGTATTTCACCCTATGTTGGATGAGGTGGGAAGATGTCCAAGTCTAAGAAATCAGAGCATGGGAACCCCCTGAACAAGAAAACCCAGTCTGCCAAGTTGACTTGAAGTGGTCCACACAGATTGTTTCAGAGGCCCACAAATGGTGGTAGGAGTTGAGCATGGAAAGCTTACTGCTATCTTGTAGTTACAAAGGAGGCCAGAAAATGGGATGAAAACTAAGACATGAAAAAAAAGAAAGAAAAAAGAAAAAGAAAAGAAAATAAATCACTGAAACCAGCTGTGCCTGCAATCAGAGCTAACCCCATGGTTATCATTTGTAAAAGAAAACACTGCCCCTACTTTTGTCTATGTTAGTTTGAATTAATTTTCTTTCACTTGAAAACAAGAGGGCTTACTGACCTACTATTTTTCTCAATTCCCTTTCATTTGTAGTAATAAAGGGACAAGAGAATGATAACAAGGAAGAACAGAATATTAACTATGCAAAAACTCCAATTACCTAATTAATCAATAGGCAAGTGAACTAAACAGACACTTCTCAAAAGAAGAAATACAAATGGCAAAAAATATATCTGGAAATATATTCAACATTATTACTAATTAGGAAAATGTAAATGAAAACTACACTGATATTTCATCTCACATCAGTCAGAATGGCATTCATCAAGAACACAAAAGATGCTGGAGAGGATATGGAGAAAAAGGAACACTTTTACACTATTGATGTTACTGAAAATTAGTATAACTATTATGGAAATCAGTATGGGGTCTTCTCAAAAGACTAGGAATGGAACGAACATATGACCCAACTACACCACTCATTGATATTTATCTTGAAGAATTAAATTCATCATAATACAGGGATATATACTTATTTCATATTTATAGGGGCACAATTCAAAATTGCTAAACTGGTCTAGGTGTTCATCAACTGATAAATGGATAAAGACAATGTGGTAGAGATACACAATTGATTTTTATTCATTCATAAAGAAAAATGAAATTGTGTCATTTGCAGGAAAATGCTGGAATGAGAGACAACCATGTTAAGAGAAATAAGTCAAACTGAAATGGTGAAGGGTTATATGTCTCCCTAGGGAAGCTAGAGAGAAAAAAAAAAGGAAAACAAAGTTGGGGGTGGATCTCCTAAAAATCAAAGGGAGATCAGTAAAGGAAAGGAACCAAGGGGAAGGACCAAGTGAGGAAGGAGGGGGAAAGTGCTGGGTAATCATATTGGTTAAATAATTTTGTTTGTGTGCATGTACAAATAATTAACAAATCTGAGCATTATGTACAACTATAATGCACTAATAAAAATGTGGGGAAAATGATTTAAATCTATAGAAGCCTTGAGAATGACCTAATTCTGACCACATTTTGAAGCACATCTTTCAAGAGTCCTAGAGACTTGCTTCTGTTTTCATATGCCCTTCCCTATTCAAAGAAGGTTAAAATTTATATTGTGCTAGTGGCTTGTATGAATATGAATATAATCCAGGACATATTAAGTTCATTTATTTTTCTTTATATTTAAAAATAAAACATTTCTATGGGATGTAGGCACTGTGCCTATTGTGTCCAATGGATAAATGGTCTCTGAAAGTGCTTGATTTTTTTCTATATTATATGTAGCATTTTCTCAGTAGGCATGTCTGTAAATAACTACTTGTTCTATTTTCAAGCAAATTATATTACAATAGATCTACAATGCATCTTAAGAACTATATCATCTGAGGCATCCACTATGTGGAGGAGAAAGATAGTCCTGGTGTTTACCACTATATTATACTTTCTCCCTTTGAGTTTTCCTGAAGAGTTGGAAAAGCCAGAAAGCTTGACAATGTAGCTAAAGTAAGATCAATGGAGATCTTCAGAAGCTTTAAAATAATTAGTATTTATAGGACTGGTGACTTCTGGGAATCTGATGCAGTGCAAAGACCCACATTCAATTCTGATTCTTGCAATCAAATCAGAAAGATGTCAGTCATGTCACAAAGTAACAGACATGAATTTATTGAAGTGATTGTACAAGGGAAAGGGGACACTCTCAAGAGAGATTGAATTCTCTCAGAGAGGAGAGAGAAGTGTTCCTCTCCTGCATTCTAGTTTTATTGGAGGATCTCAAGGAAGTTTCATAAGAGCACTGCCCAGGTCCACCTTTAGACTTTTGACTTACAGCTGAATGACATCAGACTGTCATGTTTCCACTGCCAATGACAAGTCTAGGTCACCTTGGCCCATACTGTTTCTAACTGGATTCTTAACCATAAATTCTTAGAGATTACCTTTATCACCTTGAGTGTCAGAATCTGGTCTGTCGAAAGTGTCACAAAACTCTCCATATTCAGAGTAACTTGAGTCCCTCTTCTCAACATTATTTCAGGCCTGCATTTTTCCTGCAGAATATAGGTAATTTGTTGAGGAAAGTGCCATAGCCCATCCACTTAGGCCAGACAGGGATGCAGGTGAATTGCTTCTTGGAAAAGAAAACATGTGATGGTCATCACAGTGGGTCACTTTATAGAATAATTCTCTTAGAGTGGGGTTCTCCTACTCAAAGCTATCTGTCCCCCATTGACATGGGAAACCAAAATCAGGTCCCCTGGTGTTGAAGATTGACAACTGAGTGAGCCAAGGCATGCATATAAAACAAGTTTTATTTAAGAGAAATAACAGAGATAGATAGTAGACTCCTCAAGAGAGGAGCTGGGACCCAGAACTTGTGTTCCTGAATGTGGGAATGTTTTGATTTTTGATAGAGACCCACCTCCTATAATTCATGTGGATGTTCCCAAAGGCAGGAAAGGTTAACCACAGGGGCTAATTACTTGCATTGGAACTTGTGATCCTTCTAACCTGGAGGTATTACCTATCAGTTGAGCTTGAGCTGGGAAGTGCTATCCAGTGGTTAGCTGTTAGCAACTCATTTTCTTTTCTATAATAAAAATTTAAAGGTCCTTTGCTCCTGTCCTTTAGCAGTTCAGCCTAAGTCACACTAGGGTTCAGGATGTGTTCCCAGTGGTGGGCCCCCGACCAGCATCTGTTTCACCAGAGAAATTGATAGCAATGCTGATTCTCAGAATCACACACCACAGAACTGCAGTATGTGACCTAGGGTGGCTCAGGAATCCTAATTTTCATGATCCCTCCAGGTGCACACTTGAGGCTAAACACTTATACCTTGTTTTGGTCTCTCCTCCCAAAACAGGATCTTTTTCACCACTTTGCAAAAAGACTTTTTATGATAACCTCACTCACTGACACCCAGCAGACAGGCATCCAATTTTAGCCAGTTACAACCAAGGTGCACAGACCCTGAGATACAAGGGGCTAGGCTCAAAGTTCCTTAGTGCTCAGGAGTCCAGGGAATATTGTTCCAGTGTTCCCTTTAAGACCTTCAAACACAGTTAAGCCTAATAGTCCCAACCCTGTAAATGTTTAGACTTTCACTTCTCTGGAGGTGGAAGAAAAAAACCAAATTGTTGTTTAATAAGTTCTGGAAATCATTTTGCTGCTCTGTGACCACTATTGAGAGGACCAGTTTGTGAGGATCACATCTTTTTTATATGGAAGATCCTGGGTCACGGTGCACAGATACCTGCCATTGCCTCTTGTGACCACCAGATGGAGGGGATGCACTTACCTGCCAGCACCTAGGGGCACTCTGCAGTCTCCCTGCTTCTCTGGGTCCCATTATAGTCTCTGAAGCATCATTATGCTGAGGTCGATTGTAGAGAGGTGTCCAGGAAGTGATATGTATCCAGGGGCTTTGACTAGATGGAGCAATATCCATGATACTCTGGCAGGAAAGTCCTTTAGAATTTTACAGTCTTGCTACCCATGCAGGATAAGCTGATTATCTTCCCACAGTCCTGAGTCCTGAGAGGTGGCAGAGCTCTGGTCACAGGCCCTAATACCAACCTGGCAGAGTAGGGTTCATGAAGTGATGACAGGTCATCTTCTTCTCATAGGAAGTTGAATCAGTTTGTAAAGACAAGAAAGACCTGTCTTTTTTGATGCTTTAAAGTTTCCACTGAGAAGGTAACTGAGGAGGTGGGAAGATACCTAGCATTTGAATCTTGGGTTCAAGTCAGGCTCCACTCCTGACTACAGAAGGCTTTTATCTGCTCCTGTGCATCTTCTTTGACTCAATTTTGTTGTCAGGACAATAGAGTGTGTGCAACAGGTACCATGTTTGCACACTTACTCTTCTCAGGTACAATTACCTTCCTATCCTCCCAACCCTGGCAGCCCTTCCTATTCCTTGCATTAAGATGGCAGGGCCTAACAGGAAGTACAGGGCTTAGTGCACACCCTGAAAAGCTTTGTAGGTTTGTTACTGCTATAAGTGTACCTTGGGTTTGTGGTAATATGTTATGGTAAGACTCATAGAAACATATTTGACTCTCACAGATGGCTACATTTTCTTACAAACAGTGGTGCAGGTCTATGTGAGAAGTATTGAAGGGTTATGGAAAATAATATTCCTATAAGAGAGCTCTCCCAAGAAAATGGAGGCAGAGTGTGGCTTGGAGGGAGGGGAAATTGTTCAAACATTAAACCTCTCCCAGGGCATTCTTTCCTGATAACAATGGGTCCTGGGGATAAGGGGTTGATACTGAATGCTGGATCCTAAATCTTGACCTTCTCTCATGGCCAATTAGTCCTAAATGACAATGGGCAAGATTTGAGTTCTCATCCCTCAGGATCCAGACTCTTATCCCCCCAGACAACAATGAGTTTCAGACTTTTTACAACTACCCTCCTAAATTAAAGTTTTAGCCTGTAAAACTTGCCCCTAATGGTCAAAATTGCATGTACATGGTTTCCAATTACATCATTGTACCCTATAAAACCAAAATCTCATCTGTAGTTGATGGCCATTTTCCATCCAGAAAGTAAACCACCATGGTGCCCAAATCCATGAAGGAATAAAGTCTTCTCTGAGTCCGCTGAGGTCTGCCTTTTTTTCTTTTTGTGCTTACAGTAAGAACCCTTTCTTTGCAGACTTCAGCTCTTCTTACTTTTGGTAGGGTTCTCACAAGTGTACATCTTAAATTATATTAAAAAAAACATTACTTTTCATTTGAGTTGCCCATGTAGGATTGCACAGGTTGTACTCTCCTAACAGGTATTTAAGACCAAATTAGTCAAAACTGACCTTGTTCATATCTATTCTTGTGAATGAGCTGAGATTCCTCAGAGATCACACTTGGATTCACGTGAAACCTCCTGACTCCTTTACCTTATCTCTCCCAGTGGTGCCAGGATGGATCAAGTCAGTGTCTTGATGATCAAATGTGGCTTCTCTTGGAAGTATCAGGGACATTTCTGTCTCCAATGACCCTCTTCTTTGCAGAAGGTGCACCATGAGCAGGCTTTCTGTTCTCTAGAGACCTCTTGATCTTCCTGATTGGCAGATCAGGTAACTCATCAGAATTTCAGTGTCCTTATTGGAATCCCTCCTATAATTTTCTGGATACTCACTGACCTCAGAGGGCAAGGGCCAAATATTGACTGCTTTTTCTTTGGTCCTTTTACTTCCTTGATTTTGGTCTCCAAATTTTTTGTTTTTAAACATCCTTCAAGGCAGTTTCACAAGTCTAAAGGAAGGAGTAACATGTTATAACTTCAATATCTCTAATTCTACAGTCATTTACCCCTTCTCTTTAATTGGTGTCAGTATTAGTAGTGGAAGTATTACATTCGGTCTGTCCTCTGTAGATGGTTACCCATTACCTCATATTAACTTGGGAAGTTATATTAGAAGTTACACTTCTGTAAAGTATTAACATGTAACAATTTAAGTTTACAAGGAAAATACAAAATGAAATTAACAATAGCAAAAATGCATTCTGTTTGTATAGTAGCTATGGTCCAAGACACAACTTTTTTATAATCCCAAAACTTACTTAGTTATATTATGTCTCTTGTTTATTTTGAGAAAACAGTAATCTTTACAACAAAAATCAATCTTTTGAACACAATATTAAATGAGCACAGGTATGACCTATTTGGGAGCCATTCTTAGGTGGAGTAAGATGGGAGGCAGAGCCTTATCTCAGGTTAGGTTGGGCTCTTCACAATATTACATCTGAAAGAGTAATCAAAGAAAATCTAAAGAGAAAAGAGAGCAAATGCAGGTAATGTATCATCACTCCAATACACAGTTAAAAGAGAAAATACAAGAAGAAAAGACCACTTCAGTAAAGAGATTGAGATTCTGGAAAAAAAACAAGTACTTGAAATGAAAGAAAAAATAATTCAAATTAAAAACTCAATACATAGCATCACCAACAGACTAGATCTTGTGGAAGATAGAATCTCAGACAATGAAGACACAATATTTAATCTTGAAAATAAAGTGTACCAAACTGGGACGATGGTAAGAAATCTTCATCTCTGCAAGTTTGTACACTCATGTTGGTCTAGAAATGCAGGTAAGATCAGAGATGTTGTAGTGACATTAGCAGGAAAGGGGATTACCCAGAGAGTTTACTGAGGGAAACAGGTTGCCTAGGGCTCATAGAGGAATGAGCACTGGGAGTTGATGTGAGTCCATTCACAAACCCAGAGTTGACTGACCACTGGTGGTTGAGGGACATTCAGACACAGGACTCAGAGGACTTTGTGCAATGTTGGTGGAGGTGAGGTTTAGGGCAGAACACAGAGAAGACTGAGCACTGGTGGGAGAAGTGGACTCTCCCAGGGTACTTAGAAGACCCTGAACAATGGCATTTGAGAAGGGTTTTAGGGCAGAACACAGAGAAGACTGAAGCAAGATAGATGAGGTGTCATTGACCACAGGCTCCAGAGGATACAGAGATCTTTTGAGAAAGAGGTTACTCTGCTACAGGTGTCAGAGCTTTTGAATCCTTTTTCAGAATATCCCTTGGGCAATGTCTCAGTATCCTGAGTGATGTTGGAAATGGTGCTATTTAAAGGTCTAAAAAAGTCCTCTATGGTGATGGGAAATTGTACTTGGGCACATTTCACACTGTCCCTTGAAGGTGTGCATTTTCTGACCCAGATGTCCTAGGATGATTTTTCTCTTGTCAAAAGAGAGGAACCAGTGACATATCAGAGAAGATACTGAAAATACTTAAATATATACTTTACATCCACTGTTCAGAGAGATGGTAGAAATACTGGGCATGATAAATCACTCATAAGAGCTCATTTACTTGAACAAATGTATAGAAACTGTGTAATATGAGTGGTAGAACAAGGTCCTCAATGCTGTCAGAGTTAGCATCCATTAAAATTGTCTTGCATTTTCAGGCATTGATTAAGAACCTGTTTGCATGGCAGCACTGAAGTTGTACTTAGGTTGTTGGAAAGAGTAAGTATCTACTTATTTCTCACTTTTCACATTTGTGTTGGCCTGGATACACATATAAGGCCAGAGATGGTGTACTGACATTAGCAAGAAAAGGACTCACCCAGAGAGTTCACTAAGGGAATTAGGTTGTTTAGTGCTCATTGGAGAATGAGCACTGGTAGATGAAGTTTGTCCACCCATAATACCCAGAGGGAACTGAGCACTAGTGGGAGAGGGGCACTCTCCCAGAAGACACATGAGACCCTGAGCAATTGTGTGTGAGAGGAGCTTAAACTCAGGATCCAGCAAACACTGAGAACTCCTTGGTGAGGTGTACTCAACCACAGGGCACAGGAGACTGAGTACTGCTGTCCTGAGGACCTGACTCACAGGATCCTTTATGTCTTTATTACTTACATCAATGTAACACTCACTCTTCTCCAGGTTTTCCCTCTTCTGATGTGGAGTTGTTGTTGATCTGTGGCCTCATGGGATCTTCTCTGCCTCCTCTGCTCCCCAGTGTCCTCTCCCAATGTAGATTTGAGAACAGTGTCAAACAGTGTGTAGTGCCCTGCCCAGTCTCTCTCCTTAACTCCCACATAGTTTGTGATGTAATAATGGCCTGGCAGAGGGACAGGCACAGCTTTTTCAGCTACCAAGGCCTTAGAGACAGTGTGGAGTCTTCAGGACTGTATGTGTCCCCCAGTGTAATCTTTCCTTGGACCTAGTGACCTCTTCCTCCACTGGTTGCAGTCAGAGGTCTGAAGATTCTGGCTGCAGTTCTGCCTCTGACCCTGTTGTTTCTGATTTTAGGACTGTCTGATTTGGGGCTGCTGTCCCAAACCTCAGAGGTGGGGTCACAGTGTGACTGTGTAGACTGGGTAACAGCCTCAGATTCCCATTTAGTTCCTGCTGGAACCATTGGACTCTTTGCCCCACTGTTTTTATAGGGACCCCTGGCCTGGTCTCTAACCCTTTTTTCCTGGTGCTCAGCCTGGGATCCCTGGTCTCTGCCTTCACCCCTCCCCTTCTCCAGGCCTTACCTGGCAGGTGCACACCACTTGATGACTGACTCTGCTGGAACCCCTCCCAGACATGCTGTACCAGGTTTCTAACCCTGACAGCAGGAGTCCCATAAACTCCTGTGAGGTGCCCATTGATGGGTGGGCAGAAAGTCAATCACAGGACCTTGATCTGTCCTTGTACCTAGGGTTCCTCAGCCACAGTCACCACTGACCACGCTGAGCCTGCCCCTCCATGGCACACACCAAGTGTACCCAGTGATATTGTGTGGGACATGTCATTTTATCATTCTGTCTCCCCCACAAACTTCCCCAGGGACTGCAGTTTTAGAGAAGACTGAGCTGAAGGCCCCCTGGGGAGGGAAAGAGACCCTCTGTTACTGCAGTGCAGGAGCACAGCTGCAGGGTACCACATGCAAGGAAGCGCAGGTACTCTCTCCTCTTCACTCCCTGTTATTCATCACTCAGAGTATAGGATTTACAAAGAACCACAGGGAGCCTGGCAATGATTAGGGGACAGTGTTCCCAAACCCCAAGTCCTTAAGCATCATGCTCATGGTGTGTTCATGTCCCAGGGTCAGCCTTTACCTGGAAACTGCCCTGATTCCCTCCCCCCACCTCATCCTCTCTCTTGTCAAGTGGGGGAGAAACTTATGGTTGGAACAGAGTGCTATTCTTTTGAGCTTCACCCTAGCCATCTTTGTGTTTTATATTGATGCAGGGTCTCCCTAGGATGCTCATAGTGGCATCAAACATGATCCTCCTGCCTCAGCCTCCTGAGTGGTTGGCATAATATGTGGGGCACCCATTCAGACTCAGTACTTTTCTTGTTAAACAGGAGATCTTCCTTTACAAGGCCTGGTATTGGGGAAGTCATAAAAGTCAGACCCACCCTGAATCCACCCAGCAAGCACAGTGGGTTTAAGATCACACACACTCATGTTCACTTTTGTGGTAAGACTGAATCCCAGTCTGTCCCACTTTGAGAAGGGCCAAGTCCAGAGCCCTGAGAGTTACCCAAGTCATCATTTGAGTACTCTCAAATAATATACAGTCTTTTATGTAAAACAGATATTTTGTGATCAGTTACCTTAAAATATAATTATATTCAAACAACCTGACATGTCATACCTTAGCAATTACAAAGTCACGGTTTTGACAAATGGCAATTCATAAGTTACACAAATGCAAATGGTAAATATGTGAACTGTAGTTCTGTTTAAGTCTAAGTTTTCTTTTAAGAATGCTGAAAAATTCAGGTAATGACTTTTTTAAATTAACATAACTAGTTCACAGTACAGCATCTTAAATCATAAAGTTCAAATTAAAGGAGAAGCCTGTGACTGCAGTTTTCCAGAGGGATCTATATGTCTGTCCAGCATATCAACTCTAACTGAATTCTTAAGGCTTCAGCAGTTCTGCATTGCAACTATTCATAACAGTTTCCCATGAGTGTTCAAAAACATTTTCAAAGGTCCAGAGCTTCAGGGTGCCAGTCATCTGCTTCTGTAACTACAGCAGATACTCAAATTGGTTTACAATTGAAAGAAAGAAATCCTACCAGCAAACTTTATATTAGGCATGTATACAGATATATTATTTATATTCTTACCATCCTTACATTAATGCACTACATTGGAAGCCTTGGGAAACTGATGTTTTATTTCCATTTTTCCCTCCATCTGTCCTGCTGCTCTACACTACCTGGGCAATGCTGGTGATAAATGAGTCACCTACCCACACTGCTCCACCCAACTCACAACCAGTCAGCTGCACAGGATGCAGGAACCATCAGTCCCCAAGACAGTATGTACCAATATGCAACCCACTAAATGTTTATATTTTTCTAAAGGTTTTCTAAAATGTGAAGACTTCATTTAAATATTTAGTACTTTGATAACTATAGTTTATGATTCAGAATACAGAAAATTTTAACATTTGTCACTACATAAAATTTTGATAAAACTTGTAGCATAATTTATTATAAAAGGAAATGTACCATATTATTCATTGTTTGTATCTAGAGAGCTTAAAGCTTCAGTAACTACAGCAGGTACTCAAATTGGTTTATGATGAAGGAAATCCTACCAGCAAACTTTATATTAGGCAGGGTTACAGATATGTTATTTCTATTCTTACCATCCTTACACTAATGCACTACATTAGAAGCCTTGGGAAACTGATGCTTTATTTCCATTTTTTCCTCCATCTGTCCTGCTGCCCTATACTACCTTTTTCATTTTGTTTTAATGCCACATAAATATGCATTGTCTCATGCCTCTTTGCTTTGGATGCAGTGTGTTTAGCTATAACAAGTTGTTGCTTTTGTTATCTGTATACAGCTACTTGCTTTAAATTATTAGATCCTGAAATAGCTTTTCTTGCATGTCTAAAATAAATTATTTTATATAAAATAAAATAATAAAACTATCAAAGTTATGTCCATGTGGACTAGTTGAAAGGTAGGTATTGTTTCTGTCATTCTTATTTTTCTTCCTTATCTTATTTACATGAAATACTTGAGGATTTTATACTTTTAGTACATCTGAATCTGATAATATCTGAAACTCATTATTCCACTAGCCAGCAATGTAGCCCCAATCTAACATTTTTTTTTATCTCATTCTTGGGAAATATCTGGCTAAACATACAATCATTTATTTTTCACTCAGAATTGAACTCATACATAGGAAGCACTTATTCTGTCCTGTCTAGGAAGCCAAAGCTTTACAGAATATATAATCAAAATGAGTGTGACACCTACAGAACAGTAAAATTAGTGCTATACAATTAATCTGCAAGGAGCCATGAGAGAAAACCAAAGAGGTTGTTATCTCCTTGAGAATTGTCATGGAAGAAAGGGAGGCACGAAACCTCAGTCTGATATAAAGAATGCAATATCTATACTTGTGCACAGGGAGATTGCTGGAAGGACTGCCTTTCCCACACTTAATAACACACCCTACTCTATGAGATTAGAAAAGTATTTTTCATTTAAAAATATTTATTTTATTCAAGTGAGAAATCCACTGACTAGATTAAGTCTCATATCCCAGTCATTTCACCACTAAACTTTCTTGCATTGTCTCACACATGAGTTTTTGGGACACACTTCATATCTGAATCATAAAAGATTTAATTAATTTACCTATCAACACCATATAGTGGAGCAGAGGGATGAACAAGCAAGGGTGTTGACAGTAACTTCTATACTGAATTCTGAAATCAGACGTTACCCTTCTGTGAGATGCCATGGGAAACAGACATATATTCCTTTAATAAGTGTCATATAGGGTCAAATATTTGGCAAAAGCCAAAGCTCAACCCTGTATCAGGCACAAAGAAAGACATTTATATTCTTTGTTTTCCTTTTAAGGGGCCATAGAGACACAGAAGGACTTGGAGTTTTATGTAAAAAAAAATTCAGGATGCAGGCCTGCACTGCCACCAAACACACTCATTCTCCCATCCTGCAGTTATTTCATTGTAAAGGAAAGGCTGAAAAGGAATAACAGGGAAGGACATTTAATATGATTTATTTTCAAATACCTCCACTCTTTTACTGTCACTGAAATACCTCCTTGCTAACCTACCATGATATTAAGTTGGAGACTCTGTTCACCAGGGATTTATTTGGTAGCCTCCAGTCAATTACTGTTCCACAATAGGCATGTACTAACACCCACTGCAAGTGCCACTAAACCAGACTCTGTGAACAGTAGCAGATTCCTGAATAGAATCAATGTAGGTGCAGAGACAGTTGTGGTAACTCCACTGCAGGTGTGAACATAACTGTCTTCCTCAGTGGTTAATTGTCAGTCAGGACAATAGTCACACCCAGGAGACATTGGGACTGTCTATGGGCATTTTTGATTTTCAAAAATTGCAGGGGACAATGTTAGGCATTGTTCAGGGATGCTACTAAACATTTCTTTATGAACAGGGAAAATCCAAAACACAAAGAATAATCTGGTATTTTCATGTTAATCATGATGTTGTTCAGGAACCCTGGCCTTGATGATAAATGCTACACAGGAAGACACTGGACATTTTCAAGTTCATAATTTTGTCCCCAGTGCTTCAGGCACAGTGAGTGAGGAAGGAAGAAAAGGGAAAAATGTAAGGGGAAGAGGGAGACACACAGCCTATTCTCTAGAGAAACTTAAAGCCTGGGGACAGGGTAACTACTAATTTGTACCTGATTCTCATACTAGAGTCTATCTGTCAAAGCATTTCACCATTCTTCCAAAAGTTTTCCTGTCCAAGTCCAGTAGTTGATGTCAAGCCAGATGTTTCTCCTTGAATATCAGGCAAGATTTCTTCTAAGCAGTAACCCCCAAATTAGAAATAGTCTTTCCTACTCCTCTATCCCATACATGCACAGTGAGTCATAGAACACTTGACCAGCATGTGCATGTAAACACAAACACACATTAACATGCAGGGCCACTTGAATCCACTGCCCCATGCTGGAGCTGATGACATGAAAAGATCTTATGACAGCTTCAAGGAAAACCTGTTGATATTTTATTTTGTTTATTCCAGAGTGGTCCATGCAGTGCTTCATTTTTCCCTTCCAAGTTGCCATCAGAAAATATAAGCTCCAGTGAGAAAAAAAAATCTTGCAATTGCTGCCCAACACCCTCTTCTCTGGTAACTCTGTCCTTGTCCCAAGTATCCTGAACTTGCTCCAGGTCGGCATCTCTGGGAGACAGATTGAGGTTCAAAGGACAGTCTGTTGCAGGTAATTTGCATTCTATGCACTGCTTACCAAGCTTAATTTCAACCTGGAAGCTTTATTTCAATTTGAAACCCATCAAAACAAATAGTCCTGCTTCTATGCAATCACCCAAGAGTCTGTTTGTTGTCTGTGAAGCAAGTTATCTGGAGGACCATAAACACAGGTCCTGGTCTGGAGGGACCAGAAAGCAGGCTTGCTAGGGGCACCAGCAGAGTTGCAATTTCTTCCTTGCTGGTGATTGAAAGTGCTTTTTATTTATGCCATTTGCTGTTGGCACACTCTTTCTTTGATATAGGGTCTTTCCTGACCCTGAAGGGCATTATTTCCTTGGCTGTTTATTGCATGAGTGTGTGTGTATATGTGTGTGTGTGTGCATTCACACACACACATACATGCACACATTAGGGAAACTTGGATTGAACCCAGAAGCATTCTACAACTGATCCAAAACTTAACTAGACCTCTAGCACCTTCTTAAATTTTTTAATGCAGGGTCTCACTAAGTAGTTCAGTCTGGCCTGAAATTTGTGACATTTCTGCCTCAGTCCCTTGAGTCACTTGGATTACAGGCATATATAACTATACCCAGGGTATGACTCCCTGGAGATAGCTAATTCCTAGAGAGTCATTTATCTCCCCAACATGTTCACCTCACCCAAGCTAATTGATCTTGTTCCTACAACACCAATTCCATCAGGTTCATATACCAGAGATGAAGAGATGGTCCTAGTCCTTTGGAGAAGATTGAAATCTTTGAAACATACTAATCCTAAAGCTTCTTATGCTGCATCATTTTTCCTGCACAAAAAATGAAGTCTCTTTTTTCCCATGTTCTCCCTCACCTTCCACACAATTTGCCTCCTCATCAACCTTGGTGCTTTGCACATAGCCTGAAATATTTGTTTGAGGAAACTGTAGCAGACTGTGAGAGCAAAATCTGTTTCTGCAAGTCTTACCATATCTGATTAAAACAAACTCAAGATACCCTTAAAACAATGTCAAACTTGCAAAGCTTCTCAAAGAGCAAAGGCAATTGCATCCATAGCCTGAACCCCCAAGCCTCTGTCATGGTGGGCACCTGTCCTCTTATTTCTGTTAGGTCCTCCCCATTTTAGTTATGAGGAACGGGAAGGGTTGCCAGAGGTGGGAGTGGAGGAAGGCTACTGCACCTTCCAAGTGAGAATTGTGAATGCATTATTCCTGTTCCAAACACTCTCTACTTTTATAGATGCAAGCTTAGGTCACAGAAGAGGCACAGAAGCAGACAAAGTGCACAATCAACTGGAGAAGAGCAAGACTTGGGCCCATGATTCAAATGCTAGTTCTCTTCCCACCTCCTCATTTACCCTCCAATGAACACTTTAAAGCATCACAAAAGGCTGGTCATTTACTTTTCTGAGTGTCATTAAAATCAAATTAGACTTCCCATGAGAAGAAAATAATGTGTTGTGGCTTTATGAACTCTCCTCCTCCTGACTGGTATTATTAGGGCCTGTGACTAGAGCTCTACCACCCCCAGAACTCAGGATTGTGGGAAAATATCAGTCTTCCATGCATGGAACTAGGACTTGTAAAATTCTAAAGGATTTTTCTGATATAGTAAAATGATTATTACTCCCTCTTTTTAATGACCCTGGCTGCTTATCACTTCCTGAATACTGCAGAAAAATTGTCCTCAGAACACTGACACCTAAGGAGTTTTTATGGGACTCAGAAGCTTGCAGCCTGACTGTGGAGTGCCCTTCAGTGCCAGCAGGAAAGTGCACTTTTGCCCATATGGAGGGACAACTGCAGGAATCTACACACCAGGAACAAGGATCTTCCATAAAGAAAAAATGTAATCTTCCCAGTCATGGTCACAGAGCAATGACATGACTTTTGGAGTTTCTTAAACAACAGATAAGCTAATACTTCCACCTCCAGAAGAAAAGTAAGGGTGAAAACGTTTACAGGGTTTTGACTATTAGACTTGGATAGAGTAGAGAACCTTAAAGTGAACAGTAAAATAGGATTCTCTGGATTCCTTGGCACTTGGGAACTGCATGTGCAGCCCCTTTGGTCTCAGGGTTTGTCTACCTGGACTGAAATTGTTCATCCCTGGAAGTCAGTCTTCCTGCTGTGTCAGTGAGGCCATCATAAAAAGGCTATTTTTAGGTGGTGATAAAGATCCTGTTCTTGGAGGAAACAGGTAGTCAGTCCCAAGTGTCACCTGGAGCAATTGTGAAAATTAGGATTTTTGTGTCTGATATTGAACATCTGGGGTTTGATCTGAGAATCTCCATTGCTCTTATGTTCCCTGGCAAAACTCATGTTCATCTGGAATCCACTCTTAGATACACATTCTCAAACATAGTGTGACTTGGGCTGTTCTTTTTTCTTCAATGATAGGTGACAGAGATGTGAGTTGTGAGAATGTGAGGTTAAGAGAATAATTCTATAAAGTAGACTCAATGTGCTGATCAAATGCATTCTTTTCAAATTGACAAATTACCTGCATCCCTGCCTGGCCTAACTGGACAGGATATGTCACATCCTCTGCAAACTACCTGTTTTGGAAGGAGTAATGCAGGCATAAAATAATGTATATAATTTGAGCCCAAATTACCTGGAAGAGGGAGAATTTTATGATCCTTTCCACAAACCAGGTCCCAAAACTCAGGGAGATAAGGATAATTATTTCTAATTGTAAAATATGTAAGAATTTATGGTTAAAAATTCAATGAAAACCAGTCAGCATGGGCCAAATGACCTAGATTTGTTATGGAATTGGGGACTTGACAGTCTGAAATCATCTAGTTGTCAGTAAAAATTCAAGATTTGGCCCTTGGTGGGACTCACTGGAAAATTCTCTGAGACCCTCTAATAAAACTAGATTGCAGAGGAAGCACACAGTCTCTCATTTCTTAGAGGACCCACTCTGTCCCTTGAGAGTGTATTTCTCCTTTGTTTAATCCCTTCAGTAAACTCAAGCCTGTTAATCTGAGTGACATGTCTGAAATCTTTCTAACTTGGTCATAAGAATCAGAGTTTGAAGGGGGTCTTAGTACTGCCTCAGTTTTCCAGAAGTCATAAACCCTAATATACTAATTTGAAAAATTGTGTTCTATATTGATCTTGCTCCAGATAAACTGTCATGATTTCTGAAACTTCAGTCTATAGCTCTTTCAGGAAAATCAAAGGGAGAAAGTATAAGAATAGAGGAAATCACCAGGATAGTCTTTTCCTTCTTACACTTTAACAGATGGGTCTACTGGGAGATAAAGTTGACCTATTCCTGAGCATCAGTTACCCTTGTTCTCCACTGCAACATGAAAATGATCAATTATGGCAGGATGTTCATTATCCAGGATCCCTGAGGCCAGGTTTTAGACATCTCCACAAGATGGACATAAATTTCCATTTCCTTTAAACAAAGATTTGCATGTGAGGCTTTTCATGCTAGAGATTTACCTACACAAATGAAAAGCCTCTGCACTGTACAACCAGCATGATTTTACAGGGTGATCATTACCAGCCTGCAATCTCCTGCATAGATAGTTATTGGTCCAATAAGAAAACTGTGCATTCAGCCAATCAAATGTGAGAGGTGCTCTGAAATCCTCTCTCCATCCTGTTCTTCACAATCAAACCTCAACTACAATTTAACCAATCAGAAGTGATCATTTCTCTGACAGCTCACCAAAGGAAATTCACAACATAGATAGCTATACCTACTCTATTTACTCAAGAAATGTGCCTCAGTTGATGTGGTTCTCAAAATGCATTGTAGATCCAGTGAAAATTGATTTGCCTGAAACAAGAAAGAAATTGTTTGTTACAAATATATGCCCACTGACAAAATATTATCTATAATAAAGAAAAAAGCAAGTATTCTCAGGGTTGATATATCCATTGGGCACAAAAATCACAGTACCTGCATCCCATGGAAATGTTTTATTTTGAAATCCTAAGGAAAATAAATTAATGCGATCTTTCTTGAATAATATTCATCTTTGTACCAGCACAGTAGTAAAGTGTAACTTATAATCTTTGCATATGGAGGGGCCCATGAAGGCAGACTCAAGTCTCTGGGATTGTCTAAAGCTGTGCTCCAACATGTGGCCAGTGTCAGGTCATTCTCAGGCTTTTATGGACTTAAACTTTTTTCTTATTTTTAATTCATGTATTATAGTTCTGAGTCCAGGGGGAAAACTTGGTAGTTAATTGTCAAAGCACAGGAAATGGGTAGGTAGCATTCCCCATCATCTGGTTGCTAAGTGCCCCCAGGGGAGGGGAAAGTTTACATTTTCCAACCTAAGCAATCATCTCCTAGATAACTCTCTTCCTGGCTTTTGGTAAACTTTGGTCACATAGGTAAGATAAGAGGAAGAGGGACAGTGAAAATAAAGGAAAGCTTAAAATCTACAATAGAAAAAGACACCACTGCACCCTCAAGCATCAGTTCTGGACCAACTTCCCTCCAGAGGAATCTGTCTCCCTGCCTCCCCTCTCTCATTGTTCTATTCTATAAATAAAACTTGTTTTCTTGCCTCAGCATTTTTGGGTGTTTAGTCTTCAAAACAGGCTAACAAGGACATGATCCTGATTTTCAAAGACTGCACTCAGTTGTATATAATGCTGGGATTTGTTGTTACATATTATTCATGAACACAATATGACAATACAATATGGTGGAAATCATTCTACAGCACTTCATCCCTCCCTCTGTACTTTCCACACCTTGGTCCAATTTCTCTGCTGATCTTCCTTTGATTTTAGAAGATCTGCCCCCTGCTTTGTTTTCCTTTTCCTCTCTAGCTTACATATATGACATATGACATTTAACCTTCTGAGTCTGACTTATTCCACTTAAATGATGGCCTTTTGTCCCATTCATTTTCCTCAAAGACATAATTTCAGTTTTGTTTTTGGATGAATAAAACAATATTTGGTGTGTGTGTGTGTGTGTGTGTGTAAATAACATTTTCTTTATGATTGGATAAAACTACATTATGTATATATGGATGATTTTCTTCATCATTCATCCATTGATGTGCACCTAGGCTGGCTTTATTGTTGGCTATTTTAAACTGTACTGCTATAAACATGGGTGATGGGTATGTGTATATCACTGTAGCATGATTACTTCAATTCCTCAGGATAAGTAGTGCACAGTTGTATAGCTGGGTCATACAGTGCTTTTATGCTTAGTCTTTTGAAGAAACTATATCATCTCCTAGTGGTTGTATTAATTTACACTTCCCCAATGGTATAAAAATACTCCTTTTTATCCATGTCCTTTGAAGCATTTATTATTTGTATTCTTCATGATTGTAGTTCTGACTGGTGAGAGATGAAATCTCAGTGTATGTTTGATGTACATTTCCCTAATTGGTTACTTGAACAATTTTTCATGTTTTTTGGCCATTTGTATTTTTTCTTTTAAGAAGTTTCTGTTTAGTTCACTTGCCCATTTATTTATTAGGTTTGATTTCTGGAGAATTTAACCTTCTGTTGTTCCTTGTTACCATTCTCTTGTCACTTCACTGCTGCAAAAGAAAGAGTAATGAGAAAAAATAATTCAAATATCACTCTTTGTTTCAAGTGACAGAAAACTAAAACTAATTCAAACTAATATAGGCATAAGTGTGTGTGTTTGTAGGGGTTTATTTTACAAGTAAAACCTTGTGGGTAGTTCTGGATGCAGACACAGCTGTTATCTGTGATCCAGTCTCTTTTCATCTCTGTTCTCATTCCATTTTGGGACCTCCCCTGGAGCCCCAAGATGGCAGTAAGATTTTCATACTCACTTCTAAACAGTCACTTCTGGGCCTCTGGAGCAGTCTGTCTGCATGAGCTCAAGTCAATTTGGCAGGGAATTTCTTTCTTGTTCAGAGGGCTTCCATGCTCTGACTACTTAGGCATGATCACCTGCCCTACTCATCCCACCTGGGGTGAAATGCAGAGGTCAAATCCCAGAAAAAAATGAGAAGTTACTTATGAAGGAAGAGAAAATGGATACTGGAGAGAGATAAAATGCTCTGGGTTGACACCCCTCTAACTTGCAGGGAAACAGTTGTTTTCACCATAGACCTGGGAAGTCTGCATCTTTATCAGCTCATGGCACTGTCCAAGAACCCAGGCACTGGGGTATCCTCATTTCACAAATGAGGAGACCAGGGCCCAGGGGGAGATAAACCTCCTGCTGAAAGCCACTGGTCTTGAAAGTGGTATAGCCAGATTATGAAGTCAAATGCATTCTCCAAAGTGTTGTTTTTAATTAACCATGGCTTCCCAGTTAATTGCTATTCTCCCTTAGGCACAAAATAATTATATAGACCTAAAGGAGAAAGAGGGGAAGCAGAAGAATGATGACAACTTGATAGCTCCTCATAGAGACTCTACACTAGTCAGTTTGGGAGGATTCCTGACACTCATATCTTGTAGATGTTTCCAAACATATTTTTTTTATGTAACCCTTGATATTTTGGCACTTGTATTACTTTTGCTTTAGTTTTTTTAGTTCAATTTGCCTGTTTTACTTACAAAAACATATTTAAAATCTCAATTGTTTATGGCAATTACCAATCAAAATTAGTCCTACTTTACTCAAAAAAAAAAAAATATTATCCGTCTTTGCCCTTTCAAAATCACCCTGAATCTGAGGAAGGGTGTTAAGGTACAGTTTAAAGAATTTGAGCTATAAGGTCACACCAGAACACAAATAAACCCTGTACTCCTCTACCACAAGAAATTTTCCAGGCATGACTTCAGTCATCCTTGCACTCTGAGAGCAAGTTGAGGAATGCCCTAGCTCCTCTCAATTAGAAGTCCAGGATGTTCTACCACAAATGTGGTCTTATCACAAGACTTTGTTTCTTGCCATTACATCCTTAGTTTCTGACCACATACACTTGCAGACATATGATATTCAGTGGATGTAGTGCCCTCCAGCAACTTTGTGCCTAATAATTTAGTTATATCATTACATATTTTATGATTATTACTGGTTAAGGACTCTGGGAAGAAGAAACCATGTTTTCACAGTGTCTGCAGGAAGCCAGACAGTACTAGGCTTAGCATAGTCATATCTTTGCACACTCTCCTTCTTTCAGCTGCTGCTCAAATGTCTACCATAGACAAAATTCCAAAAACTCCAAAATAATAAGGTCTTTGAGAGTAGGGGAGAGAAGTGGTTCACTGTACAGAGAAGAAAGCCAGTCCTGAGTCCCTTTGTCTTTCTATCCTTCACAATCACCAGGGACAGATCTGAATTGTATCAATGTACTATGACTCCTGACCCAAGTTTATCATTTATTCAGCTAAGAATATGTCCAAACCAATTTACATTGTGTTTAGAGCTCCATGTATAGAGAGTGCAAATCTTTCTCCCTAGAATAATCTAGTCTCTCTGGTATGTCCATGTGATCAAAATGACATTCTCTCACCTAGGAGATCAGCCATATGACCTGATAGACACTAATAATCATATAAAATAGAATAAGATACTTAGGACACATAAAAAGCTATAAACAGCTCTACCCCACCCTGCTCTTATCCTGAACCCTCCAAGACTTCCCATTCTGTTCATGAGGAAACTCAAAGCAGATGGTGCATATAGATTAAATTTCATCATTCTCAGAAAGATATAGAGTCACTATTCCTCAGAAGAGGTAGGCTGTGGCCTGAGACCTTTTTTCTCTCATAGGTGACCTCACTGTTCACTACTGCTCAGTATTTTTTCTCAAATGTGCTTCAGTTTAGTTACATCTGGCTTCTCCCCCAGTGCTGGTGTGGGATGACCAGAAGTGGGTGCTCCTTCATACCTGCTCATATTCAACACAACTACAAGAGAAGAGGTGAGTAGGCATGAGTCACACAAGGAGGCTAAGGAGACAGAGGTCTGAACAATTCAAGAGCAGAATTTGTGCCAAGGAAATAGGATTCCAAGGAAAGCAGTTCTTGTGGGATAATGATGGGAGAGAAGAGAAATCCTCCCCAACCAAAAATTCTTTCTCTATTCTCACTGTTTGGTTTATTTTTGTGGTAAAACTTTATATTTTACAGATTATATGTATGATTGCTAAAAACTAGGAGAAAACCAAATGTTATAAAAGAATAATAAGACTGAGTAAACCATGGTACAACTGTTCTACAAGCTCTTATGCAGATTGTAGAATAATGGCTTAAATCTATGGGTGGTTTATTAACTCAAGTAATGCTCAAATATAAAAAGAACTGTAAATTTCATGTATGATGAAATTACTATTGTGCTATCTGTTACTGTATATATTGAGAACATTATCTGAAGCACATACAACTATAGTGGCACTATTAAGCTTGTGGGTCAGTGTGTAGAAATATAGAAAGATATTACCTGCTTACAGTCCCTCTTCTGACTCAGAGCCTGTGGGACACCCAACTCTTCCCTTCATGTCCTACAGAACTGTCATTGGAAACTCAGACTAGAAAGCTCATAGAGATGATTCTAGCTGCCCTGACTCAGGGGAGGTACTATGCGTAAAGAATGGTGCTGAATTTTGAAGATTCCAAGTCATATTAATGTTTTATTTCCCTAAATATTCAGGCTTAAATTAGATATTCATATGGGACTAAATGTCTCAAAGTTGCTTAGGCATTGAGCCCTGACCCTGACGTCAGGGAGTTTACATCACAGGGAGATTACTAACAAGTTAACACTTTATTGTTCCTCTAGCAATGTAATTGAATTCTAGGTCAGTAGACCATACTTCCAACCATTGTCACAGTTCTCTGTGCCTTCTTTTTCTTTCTCCCTGCTGCTCACACCCCCATAGGACTCCACCAGGGAATTTCTTCACCAGCACTATTTAAGGCTATATGTTCACATGCTGCTTGTTAGCACTAGGATGAAATTAGAGTCATGGTTTTCTTACTGTCATTGCTTCTTTTTGGACTGCTACTTGAACTGGTCATAAAATCCTAGGAGAGAGCAGGCCCTGTGTTCCTTGGTCAAGAGTCTGTGTTAGCTTTCAGCACAACACCTGATCTGGTGTACCTAATATGTATGACTTCATTAAATGAACATCAAAAAGCCAAGAGTGTACTAGCCTCAAGTTTTGATTCCCAGAGGTACATGGTATGCCATGGCTGGGAGACTCTTGGGTGTATTTGTTACCAGTCTAAACTTGGTTTCACTAGAAAAATGGCCATTAGGAAAATGGCCTTAGCTAAGAAAATGGCCTCTTTCTCACCAAAACCTGAAGACTAGACCTAGATCCTTTCAGTCTACATTTTATGGGAAAAATTGTGGCTCCTGGCCCCACCATGTTGCATTTTCTCTTCTGCTCTTGGTTCCCTTCCCTTTTCTCATTCCCCTGCATTTTAGACAACTGTGTAGTGTGCTTTAATTGAAACCTGGTCATGTGTCATAAGTTTCCCGGTCAATCCTTCAAGAGAATCATTGCTCCCATTTCATAAATGAAGCAAATCTTGTTACTAAATTACCTTGTACACTATTACTGAAAAGCAAAAAATAAAAAAAATACTGAAAAGGAACATAGAATCAAATTGATGTTACCATTCCCTGATGATAAAATCTTTTTAGGTACATTACCATATATCCAAATCTCTACCACAGTGCAGGTTACCAAAATTGTCACAGACTGAGTGTAAAGCAGAAATTCTGGGGGATACACAGAGGAGCAGAGAGAACTACACCCACCATCCCCATTCAACAAAGTTGTAGAGATCCTAGTAAGCAGGGAGTCTCAAGTATCCCACATTTAACTATGTCAAAAAGAAGAATGCATTTCAGTTGATTAGTGAATATCTTTATATATTTATTTATTGGCACATCTATGGAGGTTTTTCACACAGTTACAATAGTCTCAAATAAGCTTTCCCAGACTCACAGTGAAAGTAAAATACTTTTTACATAAAGAGAGAGACCCTTGAGCTCATTTTAACAATGGATATTCTCTGTATCATGTGACTTTTAGCATCATAGAAACCTGGGGAGCAAGATGGCACAGAGTTTCTGTTTGAAACAAGTCAACTCCATTTACATCAAGACAAATGGTGAGGGTGAGTAATTCAAGATGATTTTTTTCCCTTGAAAATCACAGAGTGTTTAAGTGCAATGAAGGATGCACATGTGGGCAGTGCTTTTGTGAGTTTTGTAGAGGCAGGTGAGTGACCATTGACTGATATCCAGGTGACAAGCCTGGAACTTGTATGTGCAAAAATGTTGACCAAGGTTTGTGCAATGCTGCCATCATGTGACCACTGGAAATATTTCTCACCAGTGAACTAGTGAGCCCAGAATTACAGCTTGTTTTTACACCATTCTGAACTCTCTAATAAGTATATTCTGGAATTATTGTGATTTTCTGGCTCCAGTCCCGGATGCAGGCTCAAGATATAGATTAAACTCACTTGGATGAAATCAAAGTTCTAATGTTGCCATCCCAGTAAAAATCTTCTCCAGGGCACCTCTCAGATCTGCTATGAGCCTCCACAGAATTGGGCAATAGTGTATTGACAAATTCCCAAGGGGCTGAAAGTCCATCCCTGTTTATATAATTTTGGATTGTTAAGGAGATGAAAAATCAGCACTCCAAAGGAAACTTTTGTTCAGTTTTATTAACAAAGAGGCCCAGGTAATTAAACTTTGAAGAAGTGATGATTTATTAGCACTATAACCTAAAAGAATGTAGAATTGTGGCATCCACATTCTTGAGACATTTTCTTGTTTACCTCATATTAAGAAAGATCTACAAGACAGCAAGGTATTTTTTGATGTGTCCAAAACTTCCAATGTTCTAGGCACAAAAATGTCCAGAGTGGGAGCATTTTTAGATACTATCTTGGCCCTCACACCAGACCCATATCTCCACTTATAAGGAGGCACCCACAGGTAAAAGAGAGCAGCCCAGGGAAGACCAATCCAGGCAAGTCCTAATCTTGGATCATATCTGAGAAATCCTTTTACATTCACCTTCTGTGTGTGTGTGTAAGGTGTATGATTGGCAGAGGTTCTGCAATCATTGGAACAGGATATTCCATGTAGAATCTGTGACAGAACTTTCATGTTTGTCACTGAACATGGATGGTAGGATGGATATTTAAGTACTGGACACTATTTTTTTTTACTCAAATATTTATCCAAAGACTTTATTCTATAAAACAGTGTCACCCAAGTTTGGAGGCCTATGCATATATCTATAAATAAATAATCTGGATATAAAAATATTCATTGGGGAGTGTCCCATGTGGAATTAGCCAGGATAGTCAGAGTTTATTTTTGTCCTACATGAAAGAAAATCTGTTCATAGAGTTTGATGTAGATATTCATGGAGCTACTTCTTAATTCTGTCTCCTTTAGGAAAAAGTAAGTGGACCAAAAAGGCAATACTGATATCTTCAGTCTAAGAATAGATGATACATCTGGAGAATGGTCTAAACAGGCAGGAATAAGAGCTTGTCAAAATAGATCCAGTACAAATACCCAAGTATGGGTATCACCCTAAACCTTTTCCAGGAATTTACCACTTGAATGACCTACATTCTCATTCCCAAAGAAATGCATACTGTTTTACTCTCTCTGGCAAACTAATAGATGTAAATCTACATAAATGTAGAAATAGGAGAACATATTTTTCCATTATTTTCAATGTTTACTGGGCACTGAATATTTATTTTCTCTTGCTACTCTTTTGTTTTAGCTATCTGACCTGGAAGCCCATGTACTTGTCATCTCCACTGTACATCTAGTTATTTAAAAGACTTAAAACCTAAACTTTCCCAAGAAAGTATTTCACACAAAGAGGAGAAAGTTTACACAAACTAATGAGGTAGGAGTAGTCCATTGGTTTTTCATGATTTTTACCATGCCAAAAGATAAAGCTCTATAACCCCATATTTATTGCTTCTCTCAGTCAGGATTCTATGGGCATTGGCATTTAAAAAATCTACTTTTTTCTTGTTACTCTCTTGTCCATGGTCTAAGATTGGATAGTGCTTAACCATTTTCTGACATATCATTTTACTTCAGAAGTATATATTACCTTTGCATCATGAACACTCATATTATTCACATGCCTAAACACAATATGTCAATGCTTTCTTTTGGAAATCATATTCCAATTATCTGTTATTTTCTGATACTGCCAATAATTATATGTTCCTCCTTGGCCTCCATTTGCTCTATGCCCTCAATACAAAATGTCTGCTGCCTAACTCTATAGCCCATGTCCCACTTTGGTTTGAAAACATAGGGTTTGGTGGTCCTTTACATTTCTCTAGGTCAGTCTGTTCTATAATTAATAAACCCTGATTTAACTTCCCACATATTTGACATCAACCTATATTTTGATATGTAAATGGGTGTTTAGATAAAATCTAGCTGGTATATACCCTTGATGCAAACTGAATCAGATTCCCTGGATTATGGAATGGGACCCCCAAGATGATACAAGTATAATAGAATGTTCTGTTTGTATTATGCTATGTAATACACAGAACTGGATTTCATGTACATATATCACAAATCCTGCTGTTTTTAATAATTGTCCCTTTCAAAGTCTGATGAGAATAGCAATATTTCAAGAGTTTTGTGATTAGTGGAGCTGATTTGATTGGAATCAGACACAGCTTATCCTGAGTCCCAGCCCACCTGCTTATTAATTGTGAAATTAGGTCCACAGAAGGAAAGAGATATTACAGATTGGCTATTATGTCTAACCCCAAATTGCCAAATAAGTTTGAATTTCATGTATGCAAACAATAGGCCATGGAATAATGTAGGCTGTATCCCTAACTCCTAAGAAACCCAAGTTGCTTTTTCTGCTGTATGATATCTGCATTCTGAAAAACATGTGGTCATTATGAAGTGAGAAAAATGACCTACTTTTAGACTCTTCCTTATTTCAGCTCCCTACTCCCACTCAGGGTCTTGTTTTTTCTAATTTTGTACCTGAGGATAAATATTATTGGGGAACTGTATCCCTCAACACTAGCATATAAAGAGATAGATCATGTTCTTTAAGTCACTGACATCAAGCGACCCATAGCCCTCAAACCTGGAATGTGGCTACTATGAAATGAAGTATGATGGAGAAAGTCAAATTTGATTGTTCCAAAAACATATGTACTTCATTTATAGTATTTTATAAATCACTCACATAAAGGTGATATTCTGGAAAGGCTGTGTTATGTTATTAATATCAATTTCAACTCTTTCTTTTTATGCTATCAATGTGAATACTAGAAATATTTAAATTACATTTGTGCCTTAGGTGTTGTTTTCAGTAGATAATGTTGCTTTTAGAGGTTGTTCCTATTCAAAGTTTAGTCTGTCTCCTAACAAGAAAAGAGAGCAGAAAAGTTAAAAAACATTTCATAGTAATTCTCATATTATTTTAATTAATTCATGAATAAAATACTGGCATGTAAAATCCATAAACAGAAATGACCTTGTGCATTATGTTAAATGGGAGTATTCTGCTGGCTGGATTAGATCCCACTTCTAGAAGGAAATATTGCCTTAAAATAGCAGCAGACTGAGGCTTTGGGGAGGAATTCCCAAACCTCAAAAGAAAAGAAAACTGCAACCAAGAACCTGTCATTCTGGTCTTTTTCATGCCTGGATTGGATATTATTTGCTGTCACAGAGAACATTCCCTGACTTGAGGGGCAGGTCTGAGGCCTTGTCCAATCAGAAACACTTAGAACTGTCCTATACTGTTTGCTGACAGGGAGTTGGGGGTGGGTTTCCCTGTTTTCCCTGAGACTGCCATATTAGCCATTCAACTCTAGGTTTTACTCTCCCACTTCAGAGTCCCAAGTTGCTCTGCCGAACAGGAGCTGAAGATCCCTAGGGACAAAAACTGGCTCCTGAGCACCAGGAAATTGTGAGTGGGCAGTGGCATCAAAAGTCTGGGGAGGGAGGCTGTTGATATGTCACGACAGACTGTGCAGGAACAGGAGCCTGCAGACTGGTATTCTCCACAGTCGCTGGAGTCTGCAGGCCTGAGCCCTCCTGTTCGACTGTGTACACTCAGTCCTGCTGGTCATTCAGGTGGGGAGCACATCAGTGGCAGAGACCCTTTTTCTTCCTTACCCTTGCAGGGCATACTCAACCCCTATCTCTATCACTATTTGGTAGATGTGTGCCTGTGGCCCAGCAGCTACCCAGATGCTGGTGATTAACACGTGGATCCATTGTCTTGATCAAATCTCCACATGCCTTTTTCCAGCAGGAGAAGAACTGTGGCCTATAAAAGCCTCGCTTCCTCCTCACCTAGCTAATTTTCATTTTCACTTTCTTTTTTCTTTCCTTTTCTTTCATTGTTTTGCATGAAGTTGAACCTCGGGATACTTTACTACTGAGATATATCCCTAGTACTTTTTATTATTTTTATATTGAGACATGAATAGGTTAGTTGGTGACATTGATATTAATATGGTTTGATTTATTTAGATTTTTCTATTTTAATTAAGTGTATAAATTTTACATACATGTGGATTCATATATGGATTTAGTTTATATTGTGATTTCTTAATGATATCGAAAAAGTATAGTTTCATAATATACATGAATGTCCGGTAATGATAAGTACTCCTTTTGATCTTATAATTGAAAAATTTCTTGACTAAAATTATGTATGTAATTTTGTGGATGAAATTTAGAACTTTATAATTTGGTTTCTTATTTTATTAAGTAAAGCATGTTGATTTTTTATTATTTCATTTTAGTTATACATAGTATTTGACTTCATTTTGACATAATCATACAAGCAAATAATATAATTTGCTCCATTTTAGTACCCATTGGTTCCTCTTTTCCTCTCCTTCTATGCTTCTACTCTCTTTTATATATTTATAATTTTATAAATTGCTGCCTTATAGATACAAAAATGTAGAAACTACTATGATGTATTCCTATAGATACATAACAATTTTACAGGGATACATTGTAGGTTACTTCAGGGGGAAATTTTTTTTGTAAGGATTATTTTTATCATCTACACATAGGATGTGTGAGTTTTTTATGTGCTTCTGATATCTGTTTTCTCAGAAGTTCTACATATTTTTTCTAAACATATATACATGTGATATATCACATACATATTGCACATATATAAAACTTAAGCATGGTGTTTTATTCTATTTCTTAAACTGGATGTACTATAACTAAAAATGTGACTAGCTCCTAGGAGCCATTTTTCCCATGGATTATTTATTTTTTCCAAGATGTATATTCTCTTTAATCATGCACCCGAAATTGTAGGGTTGGTGTTTGGGTGAGAAATGTTGTGTTCTTATGTGTTACCATGGTCACAAATGCTGTAATTTCTGTTAGTCTCTGTGAAACTGAAGATTATATATCTTCAATAGCAAGAATTTCCACAAATAATAATGAACTCGAGTTTATGAATATTCACTTGTTTTATGTCATCATCAATTTTATTTAGTTGTGTCTATGATGAAATTTTATTTTTTATTTCTATAAATATTTTTACTATTTCTTTAGATTTTGAATTTCTTATGATTATTAAATCTTAACTGTAGATATTCCTTGTATTAATTGGCAATTCAAGATATTTGCCTGCATTTCTTTTTTTGTTTCTGGCTTTAAAGATAAGAAAATGTAACCAAAAAGGCAGATAGATTTGAATTTAAAGAAAAAATTACATTTTTAATTAATAAAATAGAATATAGACATTTTTATTCCCCTGGGTTTGTGCTGTAGGTATCTTGTATGTTTTCTATTTAGAGGTTACTTCAAATAAAATTCTAGGGCTTATCTTTGGAAATTCTAACAGGAAATATAAATAAGGAAAATCTCACTGCCCTATTCCTTCAGGAAAATAAATATATTTACTCAAAATCTTTGGTTAAGTAAACTGTTGAATTGACACATTCACTAAAACATCCACTCCTCTTCTTTGAAGATTTTTTAAAAATGATATTGACAGTGAAACACTCATTGTTATCTGGATTTTGGACTTTATTACAAAATAAATAGAATAAGATTTGGCAAATCTTAGAAATATGCATCATAATTTATTATTTTCTGTATCATATGTTATAGAAATAGCAACAAAATCATACATTTTTATAAATAGTTACTTTTTTCTTTGAAATTACCTATGAGCATTTTAAATTTATTTTTTTGAGTCATATTTAGACTCTTGGTCTGTGGTGTGCTTTTTTGTACACTGTAATCTCCAAGAAATTTCCTCATAAGGAATCTAGGTTGATAGCTCACTTTTTGAAGAATGACTAAACATGAAAGAGGGAAAAAATTATGTTTTGCTCCTGGTATGTCTGGTCTAAGTACTCTATTCAAAATGAAGAGAAAATAATATTTCTTCTGACACATCCTCTACATCAGAAGCAAATCAACCTTTGAGGAACTTTGAAGGGATTTCATATAATTCTGTTTCTGGATGGTTTTCTATGTAGCTGAGTTGACACTTAATATCCAGAAACCTGTGTTTTCTCATCTCTAAACTGGGAATAATTTTAGAGGACAAATGTGGATCATGGTTGTCATGGAGGCTAGTAACAAGTGTATGTGCTATGGTCATAGCTGACAAACCACCTGAAAATGCTGTGCAGTTACTGAATGTTTACATGCAATTCACAAGAATTTTCTTTTAAAAGCTTGTAAAAACCTTTTCAGTGTAGGCACCAATGTCATCCACATTGCCAACATAAAAGGTTGAATCTTCCTGTCTAAATTCCAAATTCCTATTCTCTGGTGCTTCAAGGTGGTATAACTAATTGCTTCCTTGACCTACTTTTACTGTGTCCCCAGAAAAAGAGTTGTCTGCTCCATGTTTCTATCTACCCACATTCAACTATGTTTAGAAAATGCCATAGAAACCTGTATTTTTTGCTGGTTTGTAATGGAGGTTTGAGATTACTTCTGACTTGTGTCATTCCTTGTTATAAACTGAACCAGAACTTCCCTAGGCCTGAGTAAAGTTACCCCATAAACAATCAGGTATATAAAAAGGTTTTGTTTATAGGTAAAATATGTGCATATTATATGTATACACATAGGTTTAGGCCTGCTTTTATTAAGCTAAAGAACACTATTTCTTACCCCCACATTTGTTCGCAGGTACAAAAAAAAAAAAAAAAAAAAGAAAAACAGGAGAGACACTGCCCTGAGTGAAAGCAGGGAACTTTAAGGAGAAAGCTTCTAGTGTTTGGTTTTCACCCTCCAAATGCTGACCATGGTCCATTCCATTGAAGATACCAGAAAAAAACGCAAAATATATTAAAATTTGTGTATATGCACACACACACACACACACACACACACACAGAGACAGAGAGAGAGAGAGAGAGAGAGAGAGAGAGAGAGAGAGAGAGAGAACTCCTACTTTTTTGAATAAGTTCCACTAACCAAATTCTAAAATAATAAGAGAAGTTGTATGAGTCATGTGGTGTAGTAGAGGTGTTTGGGCTTTAAATCATACACAAATTTTTTGTACTATGAACTGAAACCAGGGTCACTTAATCACTGAGACACATCCCCAGCACTTCTTTATATTTTATTTGGTGATAGGTTCTTGCAAAATTGTCGTGGCTGGCTCTGAACTTGCAATCTACCTACCTGTACCTTACAAACCGCTGGGATTACATGCGTCTGCCACCATGCCTGGCAAAAAAAAAAAAAAAAAAAAAATCTTGATTCCAAGCCCACTTGCTTATTTAGGGGATTTCATTATAGAAAGAAAAATATCATGTACTGGAAATTATGTCTAAAGCCAAATTGTAAAATAAGATGTTGATCTTTAACCCTGAATCCTTACTGACCAGTCAAGTGGAGAATATGTCAGCAGTAGACTCCAGAAGTTCTGTCCTGTTTCAGAAGTATGTCTTCAAGCACTACCTGAAGTACTATCTGAGCACATATATTCCAACATTCCAGCATATTCCCAGATTGTGTGGTGGATTGTGGAGGGGGATGATCATCAGAATCGCAACTCCAAGTATTGTTTTCTGTCATGAGAAGGACTGTGGTCTGTAGTGTGTAGGTGTCTCAGATCTTCTTTCTCCCTGAGTTTGTTTCTCATTTTTGGTGGGATGGTGGTCCTGTGTGTTAAACCCAGAGATCCTTTACCACTAAGCTACATTTGTGGTGCTTTTTTTTTATTTGAAACATGCTGAGTCTGGCCTTGAACTTGTGCCCAGCCTCATGAGTTGCTAGAAATACTAGTGTGTCAGTGTGTATCATCCTGGCTGAATCCTCCTGAATAATCTCAATGTATGGAAAGCAAAATGTGAAATCCAGAACCATGTCTCCTAAACTAAGTCTTTATATATATATATATATATATATATATATATATATATATATATAGTCAATAAAATCCTAAAAATCCACCTCCCTGTCCATATTTGCAATGACAAATTCTCCTCTGCTCAGTATTGTCAATTATTTTTCCATATTACATTTCAAGTGAACACAGTATTTTAACTTTTTTTTACCAAGAACTGGATAGAACTTTAAGAATAATTTGTTTTTTGGCTGGGTGAAATGACTCAGGCCTATATTCCCAGAGACTCAGTTGGCTAAAACATGAAGATTGCAATTTCAAGGTCAATATCAGGAATTTAACTTGAGCATAGGCAACTTAGAAAGACCTGTATCAAAATTTTAAAACATGAACTGGTTATGCAGCTCAGATTTATCATGCCCATGTGACAAATCCCCAGTAACATAGAAAAAGTCAAAATCAAAGGCTTTCATTGTTGTTGTTATTTATGAGCATTTCACATGATAGAAATTAGAGAAAATTCACTTGATATTTCCAAAAATATGTGCTTGTATTCTTCTTTTGTCTTTCTAAGGTCAGACAGCTTGTCACATGTTTTAGTGTTGAGAAACCCCCTGGTGAAATTTATGTCAGAAGGTTCTCCTTCTCCTCTCTGGTATTTTCCTGGTACTGTGTTTCAGCACTATCTGATATAAGGGTCCCACAGTTGGAACACCTCATGTCTCTTGAGTATCTAGTGAATATCATACTTGAATCTTATCTTGTAAGAGAGCAGATTAAATTTAGGGACTCTAGCTTTTCAGGGGAGTAGTTAAGTGCCCTAAACCTGGGATAAATCTGCCAGTTTGCCCTTCATCCAAAGGTCACTTCAGTTGTTCCCTGATGTTGACTACTGTAAATACTGCTATAATGAAGATGACAATGCAACCATTTATTTAACATACCAATTTCAAATACTTTGGGAATGCACCCATAATTATTATGTTATAAATTTTTAAAGAACTTTCAACTTTCAAGTCTTTTAAAAAATTGTCCCTACTGAAATCATATTCTAGCACAGTTTGCAAGTGTTTATTTTATCCATATCCACATAATTGGAGTACAAGCTATTCTTCCATTTTTTGATAGTAGCCATTCTAACAGTTGAACTCAGGTTGGAGAAGTTCTCATAGATGAATGGTGTAGCAAATTTTTGCTAGAAGTTAGAATCCATGCTGCCTTATACTCGTTTAAAGAAGGTGATGTGAACCTATTTTAGAAATAAACAGGAGTCTGTACTTTTAACATTTGTTCTTCATTCCTGGTGGAGATTACAGCCCATGAAAATTCTTGCATGCCAATGTGGAGCCATATTTTGGAATACAAAGAGTTTTGCAAATGTGCATTTTTCAATGCTCCAAAATCCTAGAAGATTAGGATGTGGTAAAATGAATGGAAAAAGTTGAATTTTGGACATATTCCTTAGAGAAAGAATTATTTACCTCTGGAGTTATTACTGAGGTGAGCTGAGGAAGAGGATTCATGTTGTACTTCGCTGCCACTTTGGCTGCCATTCATAGACTGTATTTCCATTGTTAACTCTTTGATGCTGGATAGATAGAAGCTCAACTATTACCAACAACATTTCACAGATTACACTGGCAAATATCTTTTAGGAAAAATTGGGACCTTTGAGATTTAACTCCTCTTCTTCTCTGGTCCCATGGAAGAGATCTTGCATTTTCATAGAAAAACACTCTCTTTCTCTGATCTTCATACTCATTTATATCTGGTCTCTTTCTCTGTGTGTACCAGTTATGTTAAAATTCAATCTACAAATGATTTAGAGTTAAATGTGTTATATTTATGACACAAACTGTCTTCCTCTATTCAGGGTGACAGTAGATATAAGCATTCTGTCCCAGTTATAAGGATTATTGCTCAAGGAATATTAATGTTCTAGTATAATCCAACTTTTCCTAATTATCTGATGGTAAGTTTTTTTGTTTTATATTTCTCTAATTAATTTATAAATTTAAGAGTGATTCACAAGAGTAGATATTTATTTCGTGTATCCATAAGTGAATCAAGAGTCAGGAGGTTCATATTCTGCTATATTTTTATAATCATCCCTCTGAATATCTGCTTTTTGTTGGGTAGTGCTGGGGTATAATTCCATTGTCACACACATTCTGCACATAATCCCAACCAGTGTTCTGTGCCTCTAGTTCTAATATCTACCTTTAGGCTGGATTGTATCCTTCATTCACGTTAAATAATTTTCTTGATATTATTTATTTTATATAGGCCATTTTATTTCACTTAATAATAAAAACAATGTTTACATATATATGGATTTAACTATGGAATTTTCTCTATTGTGATTTCTTGATCTTTATATTACCACAATATTATATTATGGTATATATAATTTTATATTGTGGCATATTATAACTTTATAACATATATTGGTGTCAGGTAAATGATAGCTGGTGGTTTTTGCTTTTATGTTTCATAGAGTTCTTGGCTATTACATAGATGGATAATCTTCCAGGAGAATTTTAGATGTTTTTACTTTGTTCCCTTCTTTAATTTTCTTGGGATATTATTATAGATTAATTTGGGGAAAATAGCCATCCTTATAATGATAGTTTTACCATGTATACATAGGGTATGCAATTTGTTCTTTGATGTACTTCTGTGTATTTGTATTTTCTCAAATTCTGCAACTTTTTAAATATGCTCACATATGAAATAGAACATTCATGTGACATCTTTATAAAATATATATGGTGTATTTTTAGTATTTGTCAAACTGGATAGAACAGAAAATGTTTCTGGTTTCTAGAACCATTATTGTCCACAGTTTAGTATTTATTTCTTCCTAAATGTACATCCCCTTTAACCATCACCCTGAGTTTCAAAGCTGGAGTAACATTGTTATTTCCTCATATGTCCAAGAGTAGTAATTTCAGTCTCTGTGTTTGGTGGTAGTGTATCATGTATGTTTGCTTAAAAAAATACACTTTCTGCACATGGAGAATAACAGTTTAAGCTCTGTTTTCCCTTTATGAGAATGCCTTTATTCCACATGAACATCAATATTATTTAATTTTGTGTACATGATGTGGTTTTATTTTACATTACATAATCTCTGAAGATGTTTAGTTTTTCATGATTATGAAACACTTAGATATCTTCTATTTAAAGTTGCTATTCAAGTCTTTTGCCTGCTTTTCTTTAGCAGTCTGTATGTTCTTTCTTCTTCTAAGTCTTTGATTATATATGAAACAATTACATCATTTTCCCTTGTACCTTTTCATAGAATCATTTGATGATTCAAATTTTCATATTAATATTATATAATTTATAAATTTAAAAATATTATTTTGTATAATTTTTAAATTTTTAAAAGTTTTTTGTTTTCTTTTTCCCTTGTGTGATATTGGAGATTGAAACTGGTATACTATTACTGAGCTATATCCTCTGCTCTCTTTTAAATTTTATTTTTAGACACACTTTGCTCAGTTTCTTGAGTTGGCCATAGACTTTTGATCCTCATGCCTTATTCCCTAAATTACTAGGTGTTTAAGGTATGCACCACTGTATGCATCCTCTCTCACTCTATCTTATGTCAACTTTAGGATGCTTTATATTACATTTTATATTTCACTAATATTTATTCTTAATTCTTATATTTATATTTGCTATGTGAAAATGGGTTATTTGGTATGAGTGAAGGGTACAATAGCATATTTATTATCATACAATATTCCAATATCCTAACACCTTTCTTTGGAAAGAATACCATTTTCCTCTTCCCTGCACTACAATCTCTAGTATTTAAAACTGTCTAAATAGAAGATACTTATTAAGAATTTTCTCTTGAGTTCTGCCATGCATTCACTGTATTATGAGTTCTCCACTGGTTGTTTACACTTCAAAACATCAGTCTTTTGTGGCATTATGGATTTGGTCACTGGTAGGTTTCATGTATAACAATGGAATGGATACATTAGATAGCTTCACCTTGTAGTAATCTGTACCATCTAGATTGTTGTCATTACACTCAAATATTTGGAAAATAACAGAATCATCTTAGAATGAGTTTTTCAGAATACATTCACTTCAAGGGAGACATCATTATATATATGCATATATATGAAATTTCATAGTATATAATTGATATGGTTTTTACATGTTGAATTTTTTAATTTACTAGAGTTCTTTCAATTTTATTGCTTTGTTTTTTTCTTGGTACTGCCAATTGAACCCAGGGACACTTAACCACTAAGCCACTTCTCCAGCCCTTTTTAACATTTAAGTTAGAGATAGGGTCTCACTAAATTGCTAACTGACTCACTAAGCTGCTGAAACTAGCTTTGAACTCTTGATCCCCTGCCTAAGCCTTCTGAGTCACTTGGGTTACAGGTGTGCACCATTGCATCTGGATTATTTGCTTCTTAAAAGCACCATCATTGACATTGATGATTCTTTCTGTGCTATGTTTATCTTCAATACTTGGTATTTTATTCTTTGATTAGGATTTTTTTCTCTAGTCTTATTTTTATAGAATTTATTTTTTCAAACTATTAACATGGATTATTTGCTAATAAATTCCTTGTCATTTTATGGTTTACTAATTTATGTCTGTTTATTTTATTTTTAACAAAAGTTTTAGATGTATCCCAATTTTTACAGTCTTATGGAGATTTAATTAGCACATATTAACCTGTATATATCTTACATGTACACTTTTATCTTCTTTCATATGTACATATCCACAAAACCAGAACCACAATCAAAAAAAGGGTGACATGTACATTATTAAAATATGTTCCCAGAGTTTACACTACACTTATATATAATCTATCAAAATGTATAAATGTATTCTACTGTCATGTATAACTAATGAGAAAAATAAAATAAAGTAAAAATAGAATGTTCCCATATGTCCTTTTAAATACCTTCCTTCACTCATCCTCACAGCCATTCATGTAATAAATTTGATTTTATTGAGCACAATAAGAATAGGAAAAATTTTAATTATAGAGATTCTTGAATTATCATAAAGGAGACATACCATATACTGTTGATTACATCAAGAAATAACACTTAGCATCTCTGTGACCATTAGTCTCTTTTGCATGTGTGTGATTGATTTTCTCCTTCCTGGTGAGTATACAATAGTCTTTTAACTTGAATTCTAACTTCATTAAATAGTATTGCTTTATACACATATTCATTTTTTTTGTCATTTTAATGTTTCCTCTTTTTTAAAATCTTTTGAAATTTCTCATCTTTACTGTTCTCTCTTTAGTATTTTTTCCTAAAGAAATGGTTGAGAGTGGGTTTCTCAACTTCTTGTTATATATCACAAGTGGCAATCACATCACAAAGGAAGGAGAAGCCTCCTTTCACTGTATGATCAAACTGAGAAATTCAAATACTGTATCTTCTTTTTCATGTCTATTTAATCTTATCACCATTTATATGTCAGGCAGGTGTTGGGCAGTGAGTGTCAGGAAGCTCGTTTAACTTCTCAAAAGCAGTTTGGTTCTGGTATATAGATCATTTTTTGTTGTTGTTAATTTTAAGGCCTCATGCAGGAGTTTACCTATCAGTACAAATTAGGGACCAGCATCTGACTATTTTAGTCAGATTTTCATGAGTGTGACAAAAAATCTGTATGAAAACAAATTTAGAGAAGGAAAAATTTATTATGGGGCTCACAGTTTCAGAAGTCTCAGTCCAGCGATGTTTGACTCCATTTCTCAGGGACTAGGGTGAGAGAGAACATCATGACAGGAGAGTGTGGTGGAGAAAAGCATCTGGGAAGATTGTGCCAGAAAGTAGAGAGTGCTCTGCTCAACAAGGATAAAATACAATTCTCAAAGTCCTGCCCTCAGGATCCTTCTCCTCCTGCCATACCTCCTTGCCTAGAGTTACAACTCCATTTCTATCAGAGGCTTAATGCACTGGATAGAGATTCATATCCTAATTATTTAATATTTAAACCTTCTTGGTTGTCTCATGCATGAGCTTTTGGGGGACAATTAATATCTAGTTATAACACTGACATTTATAGAAACCTATGTACCTGCCTCTGGTTACTGGGTACTATTAGACTTAAGTTAGACTTAGAGAAGTCAGGATAAGTCTTCTTTAAATCTGACATCAAAATTTAGGTCCATTGGGTAATGTGGAATCCCAGATAGGTGTTTAAAAAACTCAACCATTTTAGTGGACATTCATATCCACATAAGATGAGATGTTTCACTGCAGCCATATAGTATCTAAAAATCTTTGATCACAATTGGAGTTGGTTATAAGCAGATCATCTACACATTGTAAATTTCTTGAGCCAGTCATAAACCTCAGCTAACAAATTTGGTAGAATTCTATTCAAAAAATTTCAAAAAAATAAATCTGTGTTTAAGAAAACCCAGTAATACTGGAGGTTACTTTTGTATTGGAACCTTTTACTCAAGAACAGTGATTACGAATACCTTATCTGAGAAATGCAAAGGAAATCATCTCTTAAAATTGATACTTTCAACCAGCCATTATTACCTGGCATTACCACTATTAATTTTTTTGGGGGGTGCTGGGGATTGAACCCAGGGCCTTGTGCTTACAAGGCAAGCACTCTACCGACTGAGCTGTTTCCCCAACCCTGCATTACCATTATTAAAGAATATGAATTTGGTACTATTGTATGATTATCTGAAACTATGTTACTTTTAGCTCTCAGATCTTGCACAAATAGTATGCATCAGTGGGTTTTTTGAAAATTTCTTAAACAGGGAGGATTGGGTTATTTCATGGTGTTTGGCAAATACAATTGAATTCATCTTTTAAGAACTTCACACAGGAGACTTCATTCCTGTTAACAATTCACTCTTAAGGGGGAACTTTTTCTTCTTGGGGGATTGCCTCCTCTTTAACCAAAAATTGAGAGAATATTCATCATACTTCTCATGGTTCCTTTGACTAATAGAGCCTCATTTATTTATTTACTTATTTATTTTGACCGTGGATTGTGCCCATGGATACAAACTCCCAACACATTTTATTCTTGTTTTTTATTTTTTAATTTTGAGTAATGGTCTCACTAGGTTGCTTAGGACCTTACTATGTTGTCTAAGGTGGCATATTTAAGTTGTAATCCTCTTGCCTCCTCCTCACAAATAGCTGGGATTAGTGGTATGTGCCACTGTGCCTGACTCAATCATTTGTTTTAAAAAAATCTCTATCACAAATTAATTTCTGTTTTAAAAAATTGATTATATTTTTATTTTTCATTACATGAACAATTATTTTTAATGTATAAAATGTTTATATTTTTATATATGTACATATAAAATGTAAATATTATTTGATCCAGTTGATTTTGCTGTCTTTTTAACTTGTCCATTGCTTTTTATTAATAATAGCTGAACTCCTCTGATAATTGTTTTAATATTCAAAATGCATTTTCACCTTAAAGTTTCTTTAATTTTTATTCATTTATTTATTTATTTTATTTTTAAATTTTTTTAAAATTTATTTTTATTGTAAACAAATAGGATACATGTTGTTTCTGTTTGTACATGGAGAAACAGCATACCATTAGCATAATCATACATTTACATAGGGTAATAATGTTTGATTCATTCTGTTATTTTTTCCTTCCCCCCACCCTTCCCACCCCTATTTTTCCTCTATACAGTCCCTCCTTCCTCCATTCTTGCCCCCCTCCCACCCTCCATTATGTGTCATTAACCATTTATCAGTGAGATCATTCATCTTTTGGATTTTTGAGATTGGCTTATTTCACTTAGCATGATATTCTCCAATTTCATCCATTCGCCTGCAAATGCCATAATTTTATTATTCTTTATAGCTGAGTAATATTCCATTGTATGTATATACCACAGTTTCTTTACCCATTCATCAATTGAAGGACATCTAGGTTGGTTCCAAAGTCTGGCTATTGTAAATTGAGTAGCTATGAACATTGATGTGGTTGTATCCCTGTAGTATGCTGATTTTAAGTTCTTTGGGTATAGGCTGAGGAGTGGGATAGCTGGGTCAAATGGTAGATCCATTCCAAGTTTTCTAAGAAATCTCCACACTGCTTTCCAGAGTGGCTGCACTAATTTGCAGCCCCATGAGCAATGTATGAGTGTACCTTTTTCCCCACATCCTCTCCAACACCTATTGTTGTTTGTATTCTTGATAATTGCCATTCCAATTGGGGTGAGATGGAATCTTAGGATAGTTTTGATTTCATTTCTTTTATTACTAAAGAGAGTGAACATTTTTTCATATGTTTGTTGAATGCTTGTAGATCTTCTGTAAAGTGTCTGTTCATTTTCTTAGCCCATTTGTTAATTGAGTTATTTGTATTCTTGGTGTAAATTTTTTGGAGTTCTTTATATATTCTGGAAATTAGTGCTCTATCTGAAGTATGAGTGGCAAAGATATTCTACCACTCTGTAGGCTCTCTCTTCGCATTGCTGATAGTTTCCTTTGCTGAGAGAAAGCTATTTAGTTTGAATCTATCCCAGTTATTGATTCCTACTTTTATTTCTTGTGCTATGGGAGTCCTGTTAAGGAAGTCTGATCCTAAGCCAACAAGTTGAGAATTTGGAATTACTTTTCCTTCTATAAGATGCAGGGTCTCTTGTCTGATTTCAAGGTCCATTGTGAGTTGATTTTTGTGCAAGGTGAGAGATAGGGGTTTAGTTTCATTCAGTTGCATATGGATTTCCAGGTTTCCCAGCACCATTTGTTGAAGAGACTATCATTACTCTGCTGCATATTTTTGTCACCTTTGTCTAGTATTAGAAAATTGTATTTATTTGGGTTTGTGTCCCTGTCCTCTATTCTGTACCATTGATCTACCTGTCTATTTTTGTGCAAATACCATGCTGTTTTTGTTACTATTGCTTTACAGTATAGTTTAAGTTCTGGTATTGCCATACCCACTGTTTCATTCTTCCTGCTAAGGATTGCTTTAGCTATTCTGGGTTTCTTTTTCTTCCAGATAAATTTCATGATTGCTTGCTTTATTTCTGTAAGGAACATCATTGGGATTTTAATTGGAATTCCATTGAATCTGTATAGCACTTTTGATAGTATGGCCATTTTGACAATATTAATTCTGCCTATCCAAGAACATGGGAGATCTTTCCATCTTCTAAGGTGTTCCTCAATTTCTTTCTTCAATGTTTTGTAGTTTTCATTGTAGAGATCATTTACCTCTTTGGTTAGATTGATTCCCAAGTATTTCATTTTTTTTTTTTTGTGGTTTTTGCAAATGGGTTTTTTTTTTTTTTTTCATTTTCCTTTCAGGTGTTTTCTCACTTGTGTATAAAATTGCTTTAGAATTATGGGTGCTGATTTTATAACTTGCTATTTTGCTGAATTAACTAATGAGTTGTAGAACTTTTCTGGAGGAGGTTTTTGAATCCTCTAAATATAGAATCATGTCATCCGCAAATAGTGACAGCTTAAGTTCCTCTTTTCCTATTCGTATCCCTTTAATTTCTTTGTTCTGCCTAATTTCTCTGACTAGAGTTTCAAGGACAATGTTGAATAGAAGGGGTGAAAGAGTACATCCCTGTCTTTTTTCCATTTTTAAAAGGAATGGTTTCAGTTTTCTCCATTAAGAATGGTGTTGGCCATGGGCTTAGCATAAATAGCCTTTACAGTGTTCAAGTATATTCCTACTATCCCTATTTTATCTAGTGTTTTGAACCTGAAGGGGTGTTGTATTTTGTCAAACACTTTTTCTGCATCAATTGAAATAACCTTATGATTCTTATCCTTAAGTCTATTGACATGATGGATTACAGTTATTGATTTATGAATGTTGAACCATCCTTGCATTCCAGGGATGAACCCCACTTGATTGTGGTGCACAATTTTCTTAAGATGTTTTTGGCTATTGTTTGCCATTATTTTGTCAAGGATCTTTGCATCTATATTCATCAAGGATATTGGTCTAAAATTTTCCTTCCTGGTTTGGGTATAAGGGTGATATTATCTTCATAGAATGAGTTCGGTAGGGTACTCTCCTTTTCTATTTTCTGGAATACTTTGAGAAGTATTAGAATGAGTTCTTCTTTGAAAGTCTTGTAGAACTTGACTGAGAATCCGTCTGGTCCTGGACTTTTCTTGGATGGTAGATTTTTCATGGCTTCTTCTAATTCATTGCTTGATATTGATCTGTTCAAATTGTGTATGTCCTCCTGGTTCAGTTTGGGAGGAGCATATGTCTCTAGAAATTTGTCAATGTCTTTTGTAGTTTCTATTTTGTTGGAATACAGATTTTCAAGGTAGCTTCTGATTATGTTCTGTATCTCAGTGGTGTCTGCCATGATATTTACTTTTCCATCATGTACTTTAGTAATTTGAGTTTTCTCTCTCCTTCTCTTTGTTAGTGTGGCTAAGGGTTTGTCTATTTTGTTTGCTTTCTCAAAGAACCAACATTTTGTTTTGTCAATTTTTGAGATATTTTATTTGTTTCAATTTCATTGATTTTAGCTCTGATTTTAATGATTTCCTGTCTTCTACATTTGCTGTTATTCTGTTCTTCTTTTTCTAGGGCTTTGAGCTGTAATGTTTGGTCATTTAGTTATTGACTTTCATTCTTTTCTGGAATGCACTCCATGCAATGAGTTTTCCACTTAGTACCACTTTCATAGTGTCCCAGAGATTTTGATATGTTGTATCATCATTCTTATTGATTTCCAAGAATTTATTTTATCTCCTCCCTGACGTTTTTTTGTTATCCACGTTTTATTCAATAGCATATTATTTAGTTTCCACGTGTTGGAGTAATTTCTCTTTTTTATTTTGTCATTGATTTCTATTCTCAGTCCATTATGATCTGATAGAACACAAGGAAACATCTCTATTTTTTGCATTTCCTAAGGGCTGCTTTGTGGCATAACATATGGTCTCTTTTGGAGAAGGTTCCATGTGCTGCTCAGAAGAAGGTGAATCCACTCGTTGATGGATAGAATATTGTATATATGTCTATTAAGTCTAGGTTATTGATTTTGTTATTGAATTCTATGGTTTCTTTGGTTGGATTTTGTTTGGAAGATCTATCTAGTGGTCATAGCAGTGCGTTAAGGTCACCCAGAATTATCGTTTTGTGGTCTATGTGATTCCTGAAATTGAGAAGGATTTGTTTAATGTACAGGGATGCACCATTATTCGGGGCATAAATATTTACTATCGTTATGTCTTCCTGTTTTATGGTTCCCTTAAACAGTATGAATTGCCCTTCTTTATCCCTTCTGACAAACTTTGGCTTGATATAAGGCTTATATTCACTTTGTCTGATATAAGGATGGAAACCCCCACTTTTTTACTGAGTCCATGTGCATGGTAGGTTTTTTTCCATCCTTTCACCTTTAGTCTCTGGATGTCTTTTTCTATGAGATGAGTCTCTTGCAGGCAGCATATTGTTAGGTCTTTCTTTTTAATCCATCTGCCAGTATATGTCTTTTGATTGTTGAGTTTAGGACATTAACATTCAGGGTTATTATTGAGATATGATTTGTATTCCCAGTTATTTGGCTTATTTTTGGTTTTTAATTTGACTTGGTTTCCCTGTGAGTGGTTTTTCTCTAAGGTAGTTCCTCCCTTTGCTGACCTACATTGTTGTTTTTCATTTCCTCCTCATGGAATATTTTGTTGAGAACATTCTGTAGTGCAGGCTTTCTATTTGTAAATTCTTCTAAATTTTGTTTATCATGGAAGGATTTTATTTCATCTTCAAATCTGAAGGTTAGTTTTGCTGGGTATAGAATTCTTGGTTGGCAACCATGTTCTTTCAGAGCTTGAAATATATTGTTCCAGTCCCTTCTAGCTTTTAGAGTCTGAGTTAAGAAGTCGGCTGCTATCCATATTGGTCTCCCTCTATATGTAATCTGATGCTTTTTTCTCGCAGCCTTCAAAATCCTATCTTTATTTTGAATGTTACACATTTTCATTATAATGTGTCTTGGTGTGGATCTGTTGTGATTTTGTTCATTTGGGGTTCTGTAAGTCTCTTGTACTTGATTTTCCATTTCATTCCTCATGTTTGGGAAATGTTCTGATATTATTTCATTGAATAGGTTGTTCATTCCTTTGGTTTGTATCTCTGTGACTTCCTCAATTCCAATAATTCTTAAATTTGGTCTTTTCATGATATCCCAAAGTTCTTGGAGATTCTCTACATGATTTCTTATGATCTTCTCTGTTTGGGCCCCTTTATTTTCAAGATTAAATATTTTGTCTTCATTGTCTTAGGTTCTGTCTTCCAAGTGGTCTAGTCTTTTGGTGATGCTTTCTATTGAGTTTTTAATTCGGTTTATTGTTTCCTTCATTTCAAGGATTTCCTTTTTTTTTTTTTTTTGAGAATCTTATCTCTTTGTTGAAATGATCTTTTCCTTCTGCAGGTGCTCTTTCAGCTTATTGGTATTTTCATTCATTGCCTGCATTTTCTCTCTTATCTCATCCTTTCTTCACAAATCATCTTAATGATGTATAATCTGAAGTCCTTTTCTGACATTTCTTCTAACATACTCTCACTGGATTCTATTAATATAGAATCTAGATTTGTTTGAATCATTTTCTCTCTTTTTTTTTATGTTGTTCATGTCTCTTCCCCTCTAGCAGTGCAGATCTGGGGTATTGCAGATTTCCCCCTATAGGCTTATAGTTGCCCTATAGGTTTCTAAAGCCCTTTTTTAAAAGGGAGATCAATATTAGCAGTGCCCAAATCAGACACTATGCACTCCTAGACCAAATAACCCCTATGGGGACAATAAGAAAATTGTCATTATAAACAGAATGAGTTCAAATATTATCTTCGGTAAAACAAACAGGTTTGCAATAATGTCTACAATTTCAAATGGAGGACAAAGAGGATGCAGAGGGATGTAGAATGTGGCTGTTAATGGGATAAGAAAAGAATATACAGAAGTAAAATAGAAAATAGAAAGTGTGAGAGTGTAATCAAAAGAAATTGGATATTAGCTTGCAAAAAAGGGAGAAAGAGACTCTGAGAGAACAGATAAACAAAAGGAAAAGAGAGCAAGAAAAGTAAACAAATTAAAACTTAATTTTTTTAAAAAGGAGATAAAAGAAAATCTACAGTATAACAGTCTTATACTAATGAAACCTACCAGAGTTCAGTAGCCTGATGCATGAGAGTTACCTTACAATGAGCTTCAAGCCTCCGGCAGGTGTCTCAAGATGAGTTTAGCACCACCTAAAGATCGGAGCTATGGCTTCCAGGACTACCCAATATGGCCACTCTGGCTTTGAAATGTGTTGGCAAATGGGTAGCTGCAGCTCAGGGGTGGATGTGGTCAGCTGGAGGTCCTGGAGGTAGGATGAGGTTGGTCTGGCTGGAGGTTCATTGTGTTTGGTGTGGTTGTGAGATCCTGGATACTGGTGCAATCAGTCAGCCTGGGGTCCCAGTGATAGGGCACAGTCAGTTAGTCTGGGGGTCCTGGTGGCAGGGAGCAGTCATTCAATGTGAGGGCCCCAGAGGCAGGGAGGTATCGGTTGGGCTGAGGTATCCTGGAGACAGGGCTCAGTCAGTCCGGCCAGGGGTCTGTTGGGGCCTGGATATTGTCTCAAAATTGTGGCAGCTACGTGAAATCAAACCTGCAGGTACTGTCACAGTGAACTTCCAGGCAACAGCAGGCAGCTCTTGTTCCACTGATGGTCGGTGATCAGTTTGCTGACTGTTGTCAGAAAATCGGGAGGTGAACCTCGTGCGTTGGGTGATGGATAGGTGTAAGTCAGGTGATGGATAGGTGAGAGGCAGGCAAATGGTGGATGATAGATGCCTGATAGTGAGCAATCTGCACTCAAAAAAGGCATCGATATGTTGGCAAACTGCAGGTCATCACAGCAGACATGGGGTAAACACCAGGGGATCGATAAGCAAAAAAAATTCCCTCACCAAGAAACAGATATCCTCTGCTTGAAACTGGAGGTATGGAGTGACAAGGAATGCAGCCTCCCTCTGGTCCACCATCTTGGATCTCTTAACGTTTCTTTAAATCTGAATTTCAGATCAAATAAACTTTGGTAAAAATTGAGTTCTATCATTTAATGAATACTTCATAAAATATACAAATGAACATTATTACTGCTGTCACATTATTTTTGATTTTATGATTTAAGATATGAAAAACTTATAAAGTGTTATGTACACATTTGAAATAATCAAAAAGATTATTATCAAAGCATGCAAAATGGTGTCTTACAGTGAAAAATCATGTCTTTTAGGTCAGTTGTTCAGAACTCAAGTAGTGGAAATAGTATTTCTCTCTGAGGTTCCAAGTGAAAAATCTTGAGACTGGAGGGTCAATGTGCTCTTGCTGAACGAGAGACTGTTGAACTCATTCATTGATCTAAAAATGTTATCCCAAGTTTACCAATCATCAGTGGAAAGGTGAAACAGGAGTCATCTTGAGAGTATACTTCAGTTGTGCCAATGGGTAGTGAAAATCCAGATCTGGGAGATTATGGTTAGACCTGCATAAAGCTATCTGAACCTAGCACAGACTTAAGTGAGTTTAACAAATACAGGGAAAATTTAAAAAGAGCATTTTGCCCTGCTAAACTCCAGTACAAAGGCTACAGAGAAACCAACTCTCTCCAATTCCATATGTCCTGTGGTTCAAAGGAGCTCATGAGACCAGCTACAATGGATCAAAATGATGATATAATTGGTGTCAGGGAACTTGACCCTTTGATTGCCTATATGACTGGTCCTTGGCACTTCCCAGACCACAGCACCAACTTTTCCCTTGCACCCGCCTATTTTAGCAACTGCTGAATCACTGGCATCAACACATTGTAGTGTCCTCTCTGTTCATAGTACTGCCAGTTGTTTGACATACAAGTGGTTCTGGCCTGCCTTACCTGACTGGTCCCTGTGATTATAATCTCTCTAGGCACCTGGAAACCAGGGACCCAGTCTGCTAACACCCTCACACCCTCCCTACCACTTGACCTACTAAACCTGCAGTTTCACTGGTTGGCCCTTAACCCAGCATGCCAGATGGTAAAATCCCTGTGAGACCAACCTGACCCAAGCACCTGCATTGCTATCTGGCCCACAGACTGTTTAAACCAGACCACCATCTTGCCCCCTGTCTTGCCCAATCTATCACAGATTGACACCTGCCAAGTTTTAAAAGAATATTGACTCAACAATACCAACTCACCACAAAATAAAGCAACTAAATCTCACTAAAACTAAGTCCCTGCAACCAGAAATTTTACCTATGGGAAATGCTCTTAGAGAACCAAAATGGGAGAACAGACTGATAATGGATGGAGCACTCTTACCATTCCACCCCTTACCAATCTCACAAGAAGGGAAGTGTAGAAATCTTAGAACCCTGCTGGCAACTTGGTGAACAACACACTAAAAGGAAGGACTCAACAGGTTATGCCCATACACCCACAATCAGTTGAAACCTCAAGAAGAAACAAAATCAGTTGGGAAGAGACAGCAAACACATATGCTCACTATTTGTCAAACACAATGACAAATCAGTTGGGAAGAGACAGCAAACACATATGCTCACATATTTGAAAAATGACTCCATAATTCCTTAACTTTTCATTCAGATTGTTCTCTCTTTTTTTGGTTATGTTTTGTGTTGTTTTGGGTGTTTTGTTTTATTTGAATTTGTACTAATATGGTTAAGAACAATTATACATTTAAAGATTTTTTTCTCTTTCATAACTTCTAGCCTTTTTGTTGAAGGTAATTATGTTTTATGATCAATGTTTTGAATGTCAGGGTTTTCATTAACATAGCTTGATTTTGTTTTGCATTCTTTTTTCTATCAATGTATTCTCTATTTCCCTTGTCTCTCCCTCTCTTTTCTATTGTAAATAACCAAATTCTATCCTTGCTCTTGCTTTGTATTCTTTGTTCTATTTTTCTCCCTCTTCCTCATTAACAACACATCCTATGTTACCACTGCATCTGCCCTATTTACCCTTTAAAATTGCAAACATTTCTACCTTTCTATCCCTTCTATCCTCATACTGAATTCTATCCTTAACATCACTGCCGGGGTCCAGCCCTAGCAGGAGTCCATGGGTTCCACACAGGTAAATGGGGCATGGGGAGACAGCATCAGCAATGGATGGAGAATGAAAGACACAGACTCTAGTTCTGGTGCAATCAATCCCACTATATTCTGGGGAAGGCTGGGTTTATATACATTTTTCTTCAGGCTATAATGGCAGTCTTGTGGTTAATATTAAAGAAGTTTCCAAAGCATAGGCAGAAAACATCAACCTTACAGATTATCCTTACCTAATCACAATTGTTTTAAGAATATCTAACTATGTTGATGAGCTAATACAATGTTTATTTCCTTAATATCTAAACTCTATGTGACCTAAGACTATTCTTATTATTCTCACGGTTAAAGTGATAGACAAGTAATCTCATGTGACCATCTCTACTAGGTCCATCTGGTTAATATCTAAATTTCTGAGTTAAGGGCTACAGGAGGGCAGCAGTCCCAATGGTTATTGTGTACCAACATTTATTATAGGGGTGACATATTCTTTGTAGGAAGGAAGGAATGTTGTGAAACCTTATTCTCTTACCTCACCACCATCATTAGAATTTAACAGCCTGTTGGAGACAAAGGCAGATCTATAACTATTTTCTCCAGAGGTTTTCAGGGACTCATTGAACGGTTGCAAATTTTTTTTAATTTTGTTAGTGGTAAAGACCCATTATTTTTCAGATTGTAGGTAATATTTTCTGGAATTTTTGTTGTATTCCCCTCATCCCCTTAAGCAATCCGTTCAGACTGAAATGAGTAATATATTATTAGAAAAACACAGCAGAAAAAACACCATGCTCTGGAGCAAAACATCCGGCAATTCCTTTTAGGATGAACCTTTGCAATCATCCTCCAGAGGATCTTTGGCAAGCACTGGATGGAATTCCAGATGCCCCCGCACATCACTTAATGCTACTCAATGTATATTATGTCTGCCCCTACCACCAATTACAGAGTAGTAATTAGTATGGCAGAAATCATAGACAACACCTATTGTTGGATTTTGTGCCAGATATAATTTATGATTACTGACTGAAATTGCCGATCCTTCTATATCTGCATATTATGCTAAGTTACACTATAGATGTCAAAATACAATGAAGTACCTAATGTACTGCTGTATATCATTGGGATAGGTTTTTCTATAATTGGCCTCTGTCCCAAAACTGTGATGTGCTTATAACATAGAGGGACACTATAAATACATAAGATAGAAACTACTGATTCAGATCCATCCAGATAGTTGGGTGGACACTCAACAATATGATGAATGGAACAAACCATACCAAACAACATAGTATACCTCAACAACAGATTCCATTGACAAAACAATGGAGGAAATGTTAGAGATGATATATAGAAAGCTTATTGTTCAACTGATCTATGAGGTAAAATGTGACAAAATAAATCAAAGAAGAGAGAAAATACAATAAGATATAGGTAACTTCAATAAGGAGATATAGATCTTTCAGAAGAAGTAATTGGAAATTCTCAACAATGAAGATATTAATAAATCAAATTAAAAATCCAATGAAAGCATCACCAACAGATGAGACCACAAGAAGATAGATTTTTCAGGACTTGAAGACAAATAATATAATCTTAAAGAAAAATGTGACTACATATAAATGATATTAAGGGACAATGAACAGAAATTTTAAGATGAAGTTTCTGAAACATAAAATAAATGGTGCACAATCTTAACAATGAAAAATATCAGGAAATTTTACAAATTTTAAAAGCAAAATGGAAAATCAAATACAGAAATTATACAGGACTCCAGATATACAATATTGCAAGAGACTCATTTAAAGGCACATCATTTTGAAAGTGCCCAGCATACAGATAAAAGAATCTTAAAGCAGCAAGATTAAGACTAGTCACTTTTTAAGAAAAAACAATGCAAATCTCAGCTGATATTTTAACCCAGACCCTAAAAGGTAGGAGCTTTTAGAATAACATATATGAAACACTGAAGAAAATGGATGCCAACCAAAAATAGAATATAAAGCAAAATTAAGACTATGACTTGAAGATTAAATAAAAACTTTTCACAATAAACAAAGGTTAAAATAATTTACAACTTAAAGTTGACACAATAACAGATACTCAATAAAATGTTTTAAGAATATATGGTGAAAAAACAAAAACTAACAAAACAGAAAAAAACAGAAAAATAATCAAAGGAGAATCAGTTCAAATCAAAAACTAGAAATAAACCAAAATGTCAGGAAATTAAAAAGCTTATTTCATTAAACCACTGAACATAAATTGTCTCAGCTCATCTAAAAAAGGCATAGGCTTGCAGAACAAGACCCAGTTATATGTTGTCTTCAGTAGACTTAGATATATAGAAATACATGCACATAATGAAGGCAAAAGTTTGGGAAAATATATTAATCATGTTGTTTTCATATACAAGCAGCAGTTTCTATTCTCATATCAGTTAATTTGGACTTCAAAGCAGAGTTAATCAGAAGAGACAAAGATCATTTTATTCTCCTTAAGGGAATTATGTCTAGCAGTAATACAGTATTAGTAATACTGTAGTAATAGCAGTCATTGATATTTATGCCCTAATAACAACAGCGACAAATATCAAGCAAACTCTCCTCAACATCAAGTGTCAAATAGGTCAAAACACAATACTACTAGATAACCTTAACATACCCCTCTCAAAATTAGATAGAAAATCTAATTAAAAACTAAAAATACTACAGAACTAAAAAAAGAAAAATACACTTAACAGACATATGTAGAATATTTTTTCCATCAATGACTGAATACACCTTCTTCAACAGCACTTGGAACATTTTGCAAAATATACCTTATTGTAGGCCAAAAACATCTCATTGCAAATAAAGAAATAAAAACAGAAAAACCTCTGCATACTATCTCATCATAATGGAATTAAATTAGAAATCAATTAGAAACAGAAGTAGGAAACAGATAAGTACCTGGAGATTAAATCATATTAAATCATTTTATTGAATGATGAATGGATACCAGTGTGAATCAGAGATGAAATTAAAAAAACTTAGATGTAAATGATAATAGTGGTACAACAGATCAAAACTTCTGGGCCACTATGAAGGTGGCTGCAAGAGGAAAGTTTATATCATTGAGTCCATTCATTAAAAAAACAGGAATACACCAAATAAATGAACTAACATTACACCTCAAGGCCCTGGATGAAGAAGAGCAAATCAGTAACAATATCAATAGATTCCAGGAAATTAAATCAGACTCCAACTTAATGAATTTGACATTACAAAAACAATTCCAAAATCAGTGACAAAAGTTCATTCTTTGAAACATTAAAAATTTGATAAAGTTTTAACCCAGCTGTGAATAGGAAAGAGAGGAAAATGCAAATTTTAATAATCCATGATGAAAATAACACAAGTTCCACTAAAATACAAGGGAGAATCATAAAGTACTTTGCATTTTTGTATTCCAATATATTAGAATATTCCCAGATACATATGACTTAACCCAACTGATTCAGAAGGATATAGAAAATTTGAAAAGATCAAATTCAAATAAGGAAATTTAAGAAGCCATAAAAAACATACCAAAAAGGGAAGTGTCTAGTACTAGATGGATTCTCATCCAAGTTCTACCAGGCTTTTAAAGAATAACTGACATCAATTGTCATCAAATTTTTCCACTAAATAGGAAACTAAGGCATGCTTTCAAACTAATTCTATGAAACTTGTAGCTTGATAACAAAATAAGACACAGTCACATCAAAGATTGAAAACTTCACATCGATTTCCTTGATATATATAAATGCAAAAAATTTTTAATAAAATAGTGACAAATTGCAAAGAAAAACATTAAAATGATAGTTCACCATGGTCATCCCAGGATTGTAATTTGGATCAACATATGGAAATCAATAAATCTAGCCATAAATACAAGTAATATATGTATTGCTTGTACATAAATACAAGTAATATATGATCAACTCAGTAGATGCAGAAAAAGAATTTGACAAAATACAAAATTCACTCATGTTTAGAACATTGGAAAAACTAGGGATAGATAAAAATTCTCTCAAGGATTTAAAAGCTATATATAACAAACCCAAGGCTGACATCATTCTAAATAGAGAATTTTAAATAATTTCCACTAAAAGCAGTAAGAAGTCATGGATGCCCTAATTTACCAATTTTATTCAGCATACTCTTTGAAACTCTGGCAAAAAAAGTTAAGCAAAAGATACAATTTAAGGTCATATAAGTGGAAAAGAAGAGTTCAAATAATTTATTTTGTAGACATTATGATTATATATGTACGTATCCCAAAAACTCAACTGGTAACATCCTAGAACTCATGAATATATTCAGCCAAGTAGTGGGATACAAAATTAATAGCCATAACTCACTTGAAATTCTGTACATCAATAATGAATAAGCTAAAAGAGAAATTGGGAAAACTATCCCATTAACATTAGCCTAAAAATAGCTACTTTAGAACCAACTTAATTAAAGAGTTGAAGTATCTCTATGAAAAAAACCAGCAGAGAGCTATGGTGTAAATACATATATATGCACCAAAATAGACACAAAATCAAATGGAAAATAGAAGGCACAGATAAACTCCACATAAATGTACTAAACTCATATTAGACAACATTGTTTAAAAGTAAGCACTGGAGAAAAGATAGTGTTTGCAATAAACAGTGCTGTGAAAACTGGAAATCCATATGTAATAGAATGAAAGGTAATGCTTATTTTTCACCCTCCACAAAAGTCAACACTAAATAGATCAAAGACCTAGAAATCTTACCAGAAACAGCACCTTCTAGAAGAGCAGTTAGGCCCAGAACTCCCAAACTTTGGTATAGGAAATGATTTCCTGAACAAGACCCTACAATTAAAAAATAATAATAATAAATTACATGAGATCATACTACATACTTTCATAGCAAAAAAAAAAAAAATGAAGACAGAACCTACCAAATGAGAGAGCTTTCCTACATGCATATGTTGTCAATTTCTAGGATTCCAATAACTTAACACACACATGCAAAAAAAAAAAAAACAAAGAAAAAAATTAATAAAGGGGCAAAGGAATTGAACAGACCATTATCAAATAGTAAATAGAAATGATCAGCAAATATTTGGAAAAATTTCAACAGCTCTAAATATTAGAGAAATACAAATTAAAACTGCCCTTAGATTCTACCTCAGTGCAGTCAGTATGACATGGATCAACAATAAAATCAATGCATTTTCATGAGGATGTGGGGAAAACAGAATGCTCACACATTGTTGGTGGGACTGCACATTGTTTCTTCCCTTCTGGAAAGCTATATAGATGTTCTTCAAGGAATGGATCTACCATTTAACCCAGTGAAATCTCTCCTAATATTTACACAGACATTAAAATCAGCATACTAGAGTGACAGAGTTAAATTAATATGTATAGCAGCACAATTTAAAATATCTAGGTTATGAAAGAAACCTAAGTGCTCTTCAACAAATGAATGGATAATGAAATTGGGGTATATATGCAAAATGCATTTTTATTCAACCACACTAAAAGAATGACTCCATGACTTTTGTCAGTAAATGAATTGATTTGAAGAATATTATACTAAGTAAAATAAACCAATACCCATATCCAAAGGTTGAACTTTTTTTTGCTGATATGTGAAATCTAAACCACAAAAAGTGTGTGAGGGTAAGAAAAGTTTATAATATTGACCAATGGTGAAAAAAAAAGAAAGAGAAGAATAGGAAAGTAGAATAAATCTAACATAGTTTTTCTTACCTATACATATAAAAATACCTAGTAAGTTCCACAATCATGCCCACCCAGAAAACAATTGTTAATTTAATTAGAATAAGATAAACCCAATGTTTGCATAAGTTCATAAAATGGTTTCTACTGTCATGTAGAACTAAAAAGAACCAATAAAATTAAATAAAAATGACAATTATTTGAAGAGATAGATTGTTATCCTGTTATAAACATAATACAATGTATACATATACAAAAGCCTTATTGCATAAATATATATAATTTTATTTTATATACTAAAATAAATTTAAATTTGAAAAAGAAAGCTTAAAATGCCCAAATGGGATTGTTGTTTCTATTTGATATTTTAATAATATACATAAATACCATAAAATATTTGAACTCAAATTCACTAGTAAATGTTTTCTTTATGTAGTCAACCTCATTGCCTTTCAAAAGTTTCTCTTAACCTACTGGTTCTGGAAAAATTAGACAAATTGCTACATTTTCAGAAAACTATTGAAAAACTGTTGAATCAGATTCTTCATTTCAGTAAATTTCTGGTTCATGTTTGTGCAATTATATCTGAGAATTTCCTTTATTAATTACCATAACTTTCCCATCTGAGGGATATGTACCATTTAGTTCATGATATATAAAATTACAAAATCTATATTCTTGTGTTGATGCCTCAGTTTTACATTTTATTTCATAAAAGTGAAATTATCATGCTCCTTTTGAACTTATGTCTTATTCTTCAGAGATATATAAGACTATCACTGTGTATAAAAGTATATTAATAAATAGTCATCACCTCCATAGGAGTCTACTCTTATTGCAACCTCTGTTAAATTAAAACCTCTGTGAATGATCAAGTATTCAGTGTACTATTTATTTACCTATTATTTCAGGATCTGTTGACATTCAGAGATGTGGCCATTGATTTCAATGAAGAAGAGTGGGAATACCTTTATCCAGCTCAATAAAACTTATACAGAGATGTGATGTTTGAGAATTACAGAAACTTGGTCTTCCTGCATAAGCAAAACTTCCCTTAATAATTATTAATTAATTAAAATTATTTAATTTTCTTCCCTTGCAGAATACCTTCTGGGAACTTCTCTATAAGAATGTGTTTCAGATGTTTGCTTTCAAGAAATAAAAGAACATATTTTGGTACAGATAAATTGTTAAACACATTCTTTTTAATCTTAATCTCTCCCTTTCTAGGTAGTTTATTTATCTTTCACTTTAGAAAAGTGGTACTGAGAGTAATTCAGTGATATAAAATATTGTGACCTGACATAGCAGAAGATGCAGTTGAGAGTTCCAAAGATCAAGGAGGAATTCAAACTTCAAAATGTCGATAGAGAAATTATCTAACAGAAAAGATTTTTCAGAAGCTTAGGTTGATTTCTCTTGTTGTCATTGAATATGTACTGTCCATTGTTTATCATTTTCAAATTTTTAAAAATTTTCTGTGTCTCTCCAGTGATGTCCCAGTTCATTTAATTTAACCAACTAAACTTCTCTTTGCCAGTGAGTGTCAGCATGATCTAAAAGATCTTCTGTTATTTGTGGGTATCCATGTGGTACATAAACATTTTTGGAGAATTTGAGGACAAACCATTACAAAAAATTAATATTCAGAATCTGTTTAACATTATATATTTATTCATTAAAATTACATTATACGTGCTCTTTGTAAATACTTGTAAAGGATTTTCTGTTACATGAAGTCAAGATTCACAGTAAAACTCCATTTTTTTGTCCATAGAGATAGTTGCAATTTGTAGTTATATGAAACTGTTAGTAAATAATATATCTATGGTTATATATAAATTGTTGGTTAAATTTTCCTTTCCCTCTTTCTTTAATTTTATAGGGTAGGTTTCATGTTGTAGAATAGGTTTTCTCCTTTCATATATTGCTGTTTTATTTTTGGCTGTATTTTATGAATATATGGAAATTTCTATTACTTCAGAAGTTAATACAATATTGAAATTAATATATGCATGATTTTTGTTTCTATTGCCAAAAAATTATATGTGATTTACCTTGTTTCTATAACTATTACACCTTTTTGAAAGAGTTTTATATTTCATTTATATTGTTTTTATTCAGCCTACGTACAAAGTAATGAATATTTTTCATAGAACCCAGGGGTACCTATTAATGGGCTACACCCCAACCCTTTTCTATCTCATGAAGTTAGAGTATGGCCTTGAGATTATAAATTTTCTGCCTCAGAATTACACTAATAATTCTGGATTATATGGAGATTATGTGCATGCCCTTTATCTATATATTTATAAATTTGTTATTATTTATAAGATAAAGACTATAACATTTTAAATTTAACTTTCAAACATTTTACTATTTTTTATTTTTAGGTGTTTCTGAAATTTTAATTGTGATCAAAACCACAAAACAGTGCTTGATCTCCCCAATATATCACATATACTGTTCAGCAATGTTAATTCAAATTGTGATGTAAAATATCTGTGGATGGTTTACATTCCAAAAGTCAATAAATCAATTTCCATGTAAACCAGCACTCATTTCTGTCTTCTGTGATCAATAATGTTCTTCTCATTTCTGTTCAGAAGGATTTTTGTTTACTTTTTTGTTTTTTGCTGTCTTATATAAGTAAAATTCTGCTGTATTTTTCATTGTGGTCGAGATATATTTCAGTTATCAAAATGTACTGAGGATTTATCCTGATTATAGATTTTGCAGAAATGTATTACTTTTTTAACTTGAAAAATATTATGTAGTTTCTATATTCCAAATTCCTCCATTCACTCATTTCAAGGGATATTTGGTTTGCTTCCCCATGGTAGTTCTCTTGAATAATATTAAAACAACATTGGTGTTCAAATGTCTTATTTGGTATATGTGCAAGAACTTAGTAAAGTCAGAATTCACTATGTCCTTCTACTTAATTTATGTCACTATTGTCAATTGAATATTGTAGTGTTTAATGTTTTTAAATCATGAAACAATTTTCTCCCAATTTTGTTTCTATTTTGAACATTTTTGATATACAATGAAACTTTGAGATTCCATAAAATTTCAAGAATAAGTTGTTTTCTGTCTCTGCAAAAAATAACAGAGATTTACATGGAGTATCCACGTATCTTTGAGGAGTACAAATGTCTTTTAACTTAATCTTTTTATTCTGGAAAATGATCATATTCAACCTTCTTCAATCAATTGCCACATGTGTGGATTTTTTAATATCTTTTCCACATTTTGATATTTAACTTTATTCTATTATAATCACAAAATAATTTTAATATTTACATACCTATTAAACTTTAGTCTTTTTCTTTCCTACTGGTTGATTGAATTTAACATTTCATATGCTATTGAGAACAACTAGTGTATAAGTCAAACATGTTTAAATTATTTTCAAAGTCTTCTGTTTTTTGATTACCATTTTGTTTGACTTCCTTTACAGCAAGTATGGATTGATGCCTCCTAGTATTAAAGTGTTGCTTTCTATTTCTCTATTTAATTTGTCAATCTTAACTTTTTATTTCTTGGAAGTACAGTGTGAGTTGAAACTATATTTACTTTTATTGCAGTATTCTAGGAAAAGCTCATTTTTATCTTCATATAATATTCTACTTTGCCTCTTTTCAAAGCTTTTTTGTTAAATTTAAAATATGTTTTATCTCATGTAACTTCTTGCCTTAACTTTCATATATCATAATTTGGCTACACAAGCTTTCTTTTTGACATTTTATGTAATGCTCTTCTAATCTTTTGCTTTCATTCTACATGTTTCCTTAGATATAGAGTTACAAGTAGATTGCATTTATTTTTATTTATTTTAGATTTATTATTTTTCTTTTTTAAATTTTAATTTGTTCTTTTTATACATAAAGTATAAAGTTATACTTGGAGTATAATTTTCCATGTTGGGGATTGTATGTCTTGTGAAATTACACTGCTAGTGTATTAATATATGAACATAGAAAAGTTATGTCTGTTTCAGTATATTGCCTTTCTTATACCCATCTCCAATTCCTTCCTTTGATTCAATTTTTTTAATCCAATTAAGCTTTATTCTACACTCTCCAAACTTATTGTGTTAGTCTCATATATCAGAGAGAACATACAGATTATGAATTGATATTTTACTACCTCTACATTTAACATTCACCAGGACTTCTAAACATCTAGACAGACTAGATGTTGCAAATAAAAGCTCAATTTTTCCATTGTGTACATTCAGTCTTGAAGGAAATGCAAACATATAACAATAGTTCTAATTTAAAGATATCTTTAAAATATGAACATTCTTGTCCTTCACCAACCCAGTCTGCTATAATGCTCCAAGTTTAAGAAGAAAATCTTTCCTAAAAATTTTAACAAAACATACAAAATTTTGTTTATTGATTCTACTTTTGTCATAAATGGCAATCTCTTTAACAACTAAAAAAAGATGCATAGAGAAAATGACTCATTTATCCTTTATATACACTATATAAGGAGCAATAAAAAACAAAGTCCATACGCATAGTAACAATAGTTACTTTTTGCCTCATTGTAAGCACACTGCCATGGTGCTCCAGAAAACCAGCATACAATGCTTATTACTCAACAGGGATTTTGGTTATTATCCTTCACAAAACATTTCATAGAATTTTTTTAAATTAATTTACAAAAAGTTTTATATTTTACTGCTTCTATTTTAAATTAGTGTATCTAAAATGTTGATATTTCTAAAAAAACCCAGCATTCTCAAATATATACCCAGGAATGAAGAGTAAAATGCACACACACCAAGAAATGGTTATAATATGAAAAATATCTTTTACACATAACCAGTCTTGCCCAGGATCCACCCTTCTCATGCTCAAATTTTCTTCATGTCTTCTTACCTCTGAATAAATGTGGACAATGTCACTGCTAGACTTGGTCTAACAATTCCTTTCAAAATCATTTCTAGAGGACATTTCTGACTTTTTAACACAAATGGGTATTTACATAACCTTATATTCTAACTGCAACATATATCAGTAACATCTTTAAAATTTAGAATGTGCAGATATAGCAAAAGCTCTAATAGGTTGGGGACAAGATTAGAACAGCTTTTTTATAATATATATACAGGTCTTCTACAAATGTTCAGTAAATCTTCTTGAAGGGTGTTGGACATTTCCAATTGATCATATAGTTTGTTACTCTGCAGTTTCTTTCTTTGGTAGAACAAACCACAACTGTCCAAAGGTGTTCAGTGTTCCACCAATCATTCTCCACAGCTTTGCTCACCTTCTGGGATGGATAAGATTTTGGTTTGTCTTCTCAGGACAAGGTGTCTTCAAATGGAACTTGCACATAGTGGACACAGAGGGCCCTAGTCTGTGTTGATTGGACAATTTTTATATTAATTTTTCACCCTGCTGGACTCAGCACTTTTAGTTGACCACAATTATTCTTGAAATATCATGCCCCCACCACCCAATGGTGCCATTTTCTCAGTGCTTGCTTTGGCTACAATGAACAATATTGGGTCAGGAGACTTGACACCCAAGGATTCCTGGGTCTGGGGTCTGAAATGTCAATGCAACTATCATGTCATGCAGGCAAAGCTCCCAATCCTTCACAGCCTAGGTCAACCCTTGGACAGCCACAGCAGGAGTTCTGGGACTCTGCAGGGCAGAGACTGATCTTTCCCCGGAACCTGCAACTTACCTAGCAGCCTGGGGCTGGAGGACCACAGAAGGCTCCTAGAGCAGGTCATGGTTCATTTCTTGCCACTCTTTCTCTACCACAACTAATATGATATTTTCTTCTTTTAGATTTAATTTTGTTAGCCAAGTTGTTTTTTATTTATTTTATAATAATACATTAGTAATCAAATACAATTTGAAAAGTAAAGAACTAACTACTCTTATTTTGTAAGTTTCTTTCTATATGTCTTATAATTTTTTTCCTAATTTGCTCAATGGTCTAACGTTTGGTTCATTGCTTTACATAGTGGCATATTTTGATTTATCTCACACTTCCCTTTAAATATTTTTATTGTAACTTCCCTTTATGTACTATACAGGTTTTTAATTTTTCACAGGATCTTAATAAGTTGCTAAGACTGGCTTTAAACTTATCCTCCCCTATGTTGCTAGTATTACAGATTTACACAAAATTCCTGCCTCTCTCAGACAATTTTTCTTAAGAATTTCTTCACATACAGAATTTCTCCTTATTTGTATTAACAATTTTTCTCTGAATTTGACTCACCAAACTTTCTTGGAATCATTATTCAGCATTCTTTGGGTAATTTATAACTCACTTATCTAATGTTCAATTCCTAATATTTTGGTTAATTACTTAATTTGGACCTGATTTCCTTTGTCTTTATGTGTTGTACTATTTTTAGTTGATTTGTACATTAAAAAAAATACAGTCAACAGTAGATTATAGAGTCATTTGGGAAACAGTATGGAAGATTTAAAATAAATTTTAAAAGTCAAGTACAGTTTCAAACTACATATTTAAAATCTCAGAAAATGTGAGGCCATGCAAAAGGATTTCAAGTTTGAGGCAAGTCCCAGAAATTTAGAAACGATGTGTTCCAAACAATTTTAAAATGACTTTTGTTGTAGTTCTGTGGTATAGTGAACTTGTGCTTAATCTCAAACATCACATTTGAAAAACAGTAAAAGTAGAATGACTTCATGATCCAGAAATATCAGTCTAAATATATATCCATAGGAAATTAAATCAGAATGTTGAAGACATAGTCTCAGTATTGTGTTCAGTGCAAAAAGCATGGGCCTCAATATTCAAGTTATAAAATAAACCTATGTGCCCACCAATGATTGTAGGATTAAAAATGTGGTATTTATATGCTATTACTATATTTTGCTATAAAATAAAATATATTGTCATTTAAAGTGTTATAGGATTACTATGCAGGACTTTGCATTATGTGAAATACAGTAGATACAAAAAATCAGTTGCAGGAGCATCTGATTCACATGTAAAATAAATTCAGAGTGTAATTATGGTACTGTGTTTTGTGAAGAGTTTTATATTGTTACTCAAAATCTACAAATTGTTATTTCAATGGGAAAAATGTGATCAAGAGTTTTGCTTTGGGGGACTGGGGAGATAGCTCAGTTGCTAGAGTGCTGGAAAGGCCCTGGGTTCTTTTCCCAGCACCACAAAAAAAAAAAAAAGAGTTTTGCTGTACCATATGGTGACTGTTATGTAACATGTTCTTGATAAACACTAATGGAATAAATGCAATATTTGTAAACACAAAACTGGTAATTACACAAAATAATACTTGTATTACTAATATTATGTGTCATTTCACCTTGTATAAATAAATTATAATACAATAATATAATTAGTAAATATATAAAGTTGAATTTGTCAATAAAAATCAGCAAATAGCACAAATATCAAAAATATTTTATTAGCCTTGATTTCCATGTGTTGGCTTCATCCAAATAATATTGACATAGGTTCTGCAAGACTTGTATTGTCTCTTCAACTTGTTTTTATTTCTGCATAATCTTCTAGACATGTATTTGTTTTCTCATTAAAATTTTTTCTGTTTTTCCTTAAGATTCCCAACCCCCTTTAAACTTGTTGAATATCCATTGTTTTAGCATGCAAAAGTTACCTGTTACCTCCAGGTCTCTGTGTCTTGGGAGACAGAAAACAATTATCACACAGTCTTCAAAAAAGTCAGAAATGTTTGTTTATGTTTTTAATTTTGTTTATTTTACTGAGAGTGATGGTAGCTTGTAGATTTTCTTTTCTGTAATTGCCCAATACTATATTAGAGAAGAGGAAATACTATGGTAGTTAAAAGATAAATTTCTTTCATCTACTATATTGCTATTCTTAGTAATATCTCATCTTGGATACAGTGCTTTCTACAATAATTTGGATAATTTTAACAGCATAATTGTGTATGTACATTTTTATGTAACATATGTTTCTGTAGTAATGATGACATTGAATTTACTATTCTGCTACCCTTCTGACATTCTGACATTGCTAATATTGTTATAATTTTCTGTTATGTATGGAAATATATTTGTCCAAGTCTACTGAGTAATTTTTGTAAAATTTTCATTCATTTCAGCAATCACTTGTCAGGATACCCAAGAATTTTCACCAGAACACAGCATACGACATATATTTCAAAAAGTGATTAATGAAAAATATGGAGATTGTGACCCTGACAATTTACAACAGAGGACAATATTGAAAAATTTAAATGAGAGTGAACATCACAAATCATATTATCAGAAATCAGACCTATTTCACTGGCAGAGGATTTATACTGGAGAGAAGTTCTACAAATGTATAGCATATGACAAAATTTTTAATGCAAAATCAGACCTTATCAGGCATCAGAGAATTCACACTGGACAGAAGCCCTGCCAGTGTAAAGAATGTGGCAAAAGTTTTAATTGGAGACCATACCTTACTCAACACCAGATAATTCATACTGGAGAGAAGCCCTTCAAATGTAAAGAATGTGGCAAAAGTTTTATTTGGAGATCACATCTTACTCAGCACCAGAGAATTCATACTAGAGAGAAGACAAATGAATGTAATGAATGTGGCAAATCTTTTAATCACAGGTCAAACCTTACTCAACACCAGAGAATTCATACTGTAGAGAAGCGCTACAAATGTACAACATGCAGCAAACTATTTTATCAAATATCAGACCTTATCAGCCATCAGAAAATTCATACTGGAGAGAAGTCCTACGAATGTACAACATGTAACAAACCATTTTATTAAAAAATCAGACTTTATCTGCCATCAGAGAATTCATACTGGACAGAAGCACTACAAATGTATAGAATTTGCCAAAACTTTTAATGCAAAATGAAGCCTATTCACCAAGAGAGTATTCATAATGGAGATAAGCCCTATGAATGTAATGAATGTGGTAAACCTTTTAAGCAGAAGTCAAACATTACTCAACAACACAGAATTCATACTGGAGAGAATACCTACAAATGTTCGTCATACAACAAACCATTTTACCAAAAATCAGACCTTATCAGCCATCAGAGAATTCATACTGGACAGAAGCCCTAAAAATGTAAAGAATGTGGCAAAGCTTTTAATTGGAGATCACACCTTACTGGACACCAGAGAATTTATATGAGTGAGAAATCATACAAATGTAAAGAGTGTGGCAAATCCTTTTCTGCACAAACAAGCCTTATTCAACACCTTGGAATTCATAGTAGAGAGAAACCCTACAAATATACAGAATATGTCAAAGCTCTTATTTGAACATCATTTGTTATTCAACACCAGTAAATTTATACTGGTAAGAAGTCTTAAGAATGTGCAGATTGTTGCATGAGTTTTCATAAAAAAAGGTGCCAAATATGCTGCCAGAAAATTCATACTGGAGAGAAGTCCTACAAATGCAAAAGTGTTACAAAGATTTTAATGGAAAAGTATTCATTTCTCACGAGAAATTATACTTGAAAGAAGTCCTATAAATAAAAAGAGTGTGGCAAAGAACTATTTGTTAAAAATTAGTTTTATTTGTTTCCAATTAGTTACATATGACTGTAGAATGCATTCAGACAAATTGTACAGAAAAGGAGCATCAGTTCTCCTTGTATGGGCTAAAAATGTTGCACACAATGTGAGTATAATAGTGCATGCATACAGGTTAAAAATGTTCAAATCATTTCACTGTCCATCCCCTCCTTACACTGATTACTTTTCCCTCACTCCCTTATGCACAGTCAGAGAACTTCATTCCCCCCACATTATGGATCAATATTTGCATATCAGAAAAAAACATTTGACCTTTATGGGGGGTTTTTGCTCATTTCACTTATTTTCTACCTTCATCTATTTAATAGAAAATGCCATAATTTCAATTTTCTTTAAATCTGAATAACATTTCTTTGCATATAATAAATTTTCTTTATCCATGAATCTGTTGAAGGGTATCTAGGTTAGTTATTGTAAACTGAGCTTCTATAAAAATTGATGTGGCTCAGTCACTGTAATATGCTGACTTTAAGTCCTTTGAGTGTAAACCCAGGAGTGGGATAACTGGGTCAAATGTTGTTTTCATTCAGAATATTTTAAGAAATTTCATAAAATTTCCAGAATTGTTAAATCAAATTGCAGTCCCTCAAGTAATGCACAAGTGTACTTTTTCCCTGCATCCTCACCAAAACTTATTGTTGCTTTTATTCTTGATATTTCTCATTTTAACAGAAGTGGTATATAATCTTTGAATAGTTTTGAGCTGTAATTTCTCCAATTGCTAGAGATGATGAAACATTTTTTATGTTAGTTGATCATTTGTATTTTTTCTTCTGTGAAATGTTGGTTCTGTTAATTACCCATTTATTGATTGGGTTATTTGCTTTTTTGATGTTGAGTTTTTGAATTTTTTATGTATCTGGTAGATTACTGTTTTATCTAAGGTTTATATCTAAAAGATTTTCTCTCATTCTGTAGGTCCTCTGTTCATGATATTAATTGTTTCCCTTAGTGAGGTTTTTCTTTTGAGTCCATCCAATTTAGTGTTTCTTGATTCTTTCAAGTATTGTTAATGAGGTCAGTTTCTAAGCTGACATGATGTAGATTTAGCCCAATATTTTCTTCTATTTAGTGCAGGGTCTCTGTTGTAGTGTTTACTTATTTAATTACCTTTAAGTTGATTTTTTCACAGGGTTAGAGATAGAGCTTTGATTTCATTTTGCTACATAAAAATTTCCATTTTTTCCAGCACCATTTGTTTAATAGGCTATCTTTGTTCAATGTGTGTTTTTAGTGCCTTTGTTTAGTATGAGATAACCCTATTTATTTGTTTTGTCTCTGTGTCTTCTGTACTTATTCTGTGTCTATTTTGGTGACAATACAAAGCCATTTCTGTTACCATTACTCTGTAGATCTTCATTGTGAGCCCTCCTGCTTTTTTCTTCTTCTTAAGAATTACCTTGGTTATTCTGGATCTCTTGTTTTCCAAATGAATTATGATTGCTTTTTCTAAGTCTGAGAAAAATGTCATTGGGATTTTAGTAGCAATTGCATTAAATCTGTAACAGTTTTTATAGTATGACCCTTTTGACAATATAAATTCTGCTCAAGTGCATGAGAGGTCTTTTCATTTTCTATGGATTACCTCAATTTTATTATTTAGAATTCTGTATTTTCCCTTGTAGAGGTCTTTCCTCTCTTTTACTAAGTTGATTCTCAATAGTTAATTTTTTGCAACCATTGTGAATGTTGATTCATCACTGATGTATAGAAATGTATTATGTAGTTTGATTATACATCCTGTTATTTTTTTCTGAATATCTTTATTAGATCTAGAAGTTTTCTGTTGGAGTTTTTGTGTCTTTTGAATGTAGAATTATGTCTTTGGCAAATAGTGATATGATAAATATTTATTTACTATTCATGTTTTTTTAATTTCTTTTATCTTTCCAATAACTCTGGCTCAAATTTCAAAAACTACATCAAAAAGAAATGTTAAAAGAGGGCCTTTATATCTTCTTCCAGTTTACATGGATAAGGATTTATTTTTGTGTGTCTAGAATGGTGTTATCCTTTGCCTTAGCATAGATGACTTTCATTATGTTGCGGTATGTTCCTACTATCCCTAGATTTTCTAATGTTTTAAACAGAAATGGATGTTGTATTTTGTCAAATGAATCCATGTATTGAGATGACCACATGATTCTGTTCTTTACATCTATTGATGTGATAAATTATGTTTATTGATATCCAATTGTTGAACTAGTCTTGCATCTCTGGAATGAACCCTATTGAATTGTGGTGAACCATCATTTTTATTATAATTATTTTTTTCATTTTTACAGACTGCATTTTAATTCATTGTACAGAAATGGGGTACAACTTTTTGTTCCTATGGTGCAAAATGGAGATTCAAAACATTCATGTAATCATACATGTACACAGGGTAATGATATCTGTCTCATTCCACACTTTTTATACACCCCTCCACCCTTTCATTTTTCTTTATAATTTAAAGTTTCTCCATTCTTTTCTTACCCCTCCAACCCTGTACCCCCATTATATGTCATCATCCACTTATCAGGGAATACACTACAGGGCCTATGGCCATGGTTTTGCACTGTCTCCAGGTCATCCCTCCTCCTCCTGCCTTATGGCTCATGGAAGGCTATTTAGCCCAGGCCCATCTTAATGGTTTCTCGGGGTCAATGGTCAATTCCCTGATTTACCATAAAAATGACTGGATTGAGCTCCTAGGACAGTGCCAGTGGAAAGGGGATGGTTGAGAGAAAGCCCTTGAGGACCAGGGCACACATCTGCCTGCCAATCTTCCCAAGACCAGGGGCCTCCCAGTCATCTTTCATGTCCCCCAATTCCAGCCTGCTGCTGACCTCATATTGCAGGGGTCACAACTGAGCTGGGTCCCACCACCAGGCCTTTACCCATTCAGATTCCACTGCCCAACAGTCCTGCAGATGGCTCCTCCTCCTACAGGACTCTGCTAAAAGTTCACCTCCCCAGGGTTTCTTCCTTAGCATCCTGTTGACACAACCCTGGGGTCACCGTCCCACATCAGCCTCTCTGGTAGTCTTCAGGCATCCTCTTCACTTGCATTTTCTTCCTTGTGGGTTCTGTTAATTGGGTCTATATGTCCATTCCCAAGGGGACTCACTGTCCCCCAGTCCTGCTCACTGTATTTTCCCTATACCACGAACCACTCCAGGCCCACAGCAGTGCTCAGCACCATTTGAGGTGTGAGTGACCCGATTCATTCTCTATGAATTAGTTTGCTAAAAATGTGCTCACCCCAGATCTTGTATCTTAACAGCCATAACCACCCCTGCCCTAGTTCTGTGCTCCATGATAACTGCTCAGTGGGTAAAGAACCATTTCCATACTCCCTGAAAATTATCTCATTTAACCCTCCAACTATGTGAGGTCGTTTCATGTTGTTATGTCCACTTCACACCTGACCACTATTTTTGTGCTTCAAATTCCCATGGAAGGGGCCATCCAGAGCCACCTTACTGGAGTGCATGTGTCACTCAGAAGTTCTCTCCATAACACCTGCTTGGAGGAGGAGGATCCACAAAGAGCATCCCCCAAAGGACCTGTGACCAGCCCAGCCCACTCTATTCTGCCCCTCTCCTGTCTGTTTCCCACTGTCATTAAGACTGAGGCCTCTCTGGGGAACTTTTTGCTTTAAAACAGAGTCCTTTAAATCACACAGCACTTACCTGGGCCTGCCTGTTCTCCGTGATTTAGATCTATTAGTTCAGTATGACCCCAAGGACAAGGGAGTAGGTACTATCATTACCCCTGTCTCTTCAGATGAGGAAACTGAGACACACAGCTGCTGAATACCTTGTGTGAGGTTATGGAGAAAAGGGGTGCACCCAGGTGCCCTGGAGTCTGAGTCTGTGCCCCCAACCAGTGGCCCCTGGTGGAAAAAACAGTGACAGGGCTGGAGAGGTCCCCAGTGAAGACTCACTTGGTTATGAGTGGCAGGAATTAACTCCAAATGGATATGGCTAGAAGGTCAAGAGAGAAGATGTCCTGCTTCAAGCATGGCTGCATCCAAAACCTCAGACAATGGTTTTAGCCTGAGTCTCTTTAACAGTTTAATCGATTACCTTTCTGTGACTCTAGTCTCAAGTTCTGTGGGTCTGGAGATGGGAGCTAGCAACTCTTGAACCACTATTGATTCCAACTTTAATCCCAATAGTGAAACATTTGGAATGACCTCTCTTTGAATCTGATTGGGTAGACTTGAGTCAGGTTCCCACCTGTAAACCACTCTTTATGGCAAGGACAATGTGATTCTCTGATTTGGTGGGATCATCTATACCAGGTAGACCATGGATGGTGGTCCCTGAGATAACACTCCTGCCCTGACTTGGACTACCTCTCTCCCATGCAGAGATAAGCACAGCAGATGCTTTCTATCTGTAATTTGACTTTTCAGGGTCCAGCAACAATTTTTTCTCTTTTGTCCATAGCTGTTTCTTTAATGAGTGAAAACAAAGGGCATCCCTGGTCCTTCTGGGAGATGAGTGGTTAATGGGAGAATTTCAGCACATGACAGGTTGAAAGGAGAATTCTGTGAGAATACTAGAATGATGAGGATGTGACACCAGTAGGTTGGAAAAGGAATGAATTTGGGTCCCCCTAGCAAAGAGGAACAGTGGTGGTCACTGCTGGCTGAGCTCTCCAGCATGCCAGACATTGTCCTTGAACCCTGTTGGCAGCTCTCACTTCAGCTTTCTGACAGATCTAGAAGGCAGGGTCCCAATATTCCTAAGCAAACAAACCAAGGTAAGTTAACTTGCATCCAGGGACCTCATGTAGGTCAGGATCATGGTACTCCCTTAAGGGCTTCCTCCTGCTGAACAGTCACATCCTGAGCCAGAAGTAAAGCACAGCAGTTCTAAGTCAGTTAGTGCATTCAGGCCCTTTGTCTGTGATTGGTAGATGTTGACCCACTTCTGACCAATGAGGCACAAGAGTCCTGTGCTGAGTATACTGGAAAAATATTTTCTCTGTAGTCGGGGATCATAAGGAGCACCTTTTATCTCCAGGCCTCACTCCCTCCTGCTGTGCATGTGGCCATCTTACTCCCACCCCACTACTGCCAGTACCTAGGTCAAGCCAGCACATCTGTTTGCCTGGAATGTTCCAGTCTCCTCACTGTTCCCCAGTCTCATGCTCATCCCACCTGCAGCCAGGAATGCTGTTAGAATGGAAGTCAGGTCATGTCCTTCCTCTGCTCAGACCCTCAAGAGCTTCCTCTCACTCCCTGAAGCTGAAGACCCCTGCCCTCCCTGCCAAGACCCCATCTGCCTCATCTGCCCCTTGATCCTTGCTCTGGCCCAGGCCCTCTGGCTCCCTGGTGGTCCTCTAAATCTTCAGTCCTGGGTATCTGAATACCAGACCTTCCCAGCCCTCAACACAGCCACCACAGTGCTCCAGGTGACATCAGCATGCACCCGACCTGAGGAGTGAGGGTCCCAGGTTCACACTCCAGTTCAGCCACTGACTGGCAGCATGGTCTCTGTTGGGCCCGGGGCTGCTCTGAGCCTCACACACTCACACACATACACTCACTCTCACACTCACTAATACACTCAAGTACTCTCACACACACTCATACACACTTATACACAGTCTCACACTCACACACACTCATACACACCCTCACAGTGACACGCAAACTCACATTAACACGCAGACTCTGTCTTTGTTGTGGATGACTCATCCTCAGATCTGTTTACTCTTTGACACCAGCTTCTGCCTTCTTGAGCCCTCTGGTCAGTGAAAACATGGTCTGCAGATTTCTGTCCTCCTCATGACTGTCTCCACATGGGGAAGGCTGCTCCTGTTTGTCCTGAATCCTTGGGTTCTGGATCCCTGGACCCTGATCTATGGGTGACACATCACCCAGTCCCATCCACTGTCAGTCCGTCCTCTATCACCTGCCCAAGCCACCTTCCCCTCTCATCCTGGTGACCATGGCCACCCCTCCAGAGTCTCCTGCTTCTGCTGCAACCCTGTGGGTCCCAGAGGCACACTTCTACAGGGCACATGATGATTCACTCTGCGACTTCCATTTTGAATGACTTCCCATGGCTTTTGGGGTAAAATCCTGAATCCCACCATGGCCTCTAGGCCCACTGTGTCTGCTGTCCTGTTCAAACACCTGTCCCTGCTCCCTTGGTGCAAGCACACCCCCCAGGGACATGGCACTTGCTGCATCTGCCACCCACGTTTCTCCCTTCCCAGGCCTGTGTCTGGCTTCTTGTCATCTTCCAGGTCCTGGTCAAGTGTCACCTTCATGGTTGGAGATGTGTTAGGGTATGTGGAGAAAGACTCATCATGTGTGTGTGAGTGAGAGAGAGTGTACTATGTATGTATGTGAGTGCTGTGAGTATATGTGTGTGTGGGCATGCGAGTGTGTGCATGTGCATGTGTGACTGTGAGTGTGTGTGAGTGTGTGTGAGTGTGCAAGCAAGTGTGTGAGTGCATATTAGTGTGAGATTGTCAATGTGAGAGTGTGTGAGAATGTGTGAGGGAGTGAGTGTGTATGAATGTGTGAGTGTGACAGTGTGTGAGTGTGAGGGTGTACATGAATGTGTGATAGTGTGTAAATGTGAACATGAGCGTGTGTGTGAGTGTGAGTGTGTGTGTGTGTGTGAGTGATTTTTTGAGTATGAGTGTGTGTGAATGTGAGAGTGTATGTGGGCATAATTGAGCCTAGTCCACCTGGATCCACAGTCCCTCCTAGATCTGGAGTGAATGAATTCTGGAGTGGGCATGGTGCAGGCACAAGCCATGATCAGGGCCCTGCCAGCAGGTCCAGCAGGCTTTTCAAAACCCCAGAGAGTCCAGGACTCTCTCTGCCTCCTGCTCGCTGATTTCAATTCCCATGGATATTTCAGGGTTAAGATCAGATAACTTGGTCCACTCCCTGGAGCATTTGTGTGCATATGTGAATGTACACACACACACACACACACACACACACACACACACACACGCACACACACATGCATGTCTGCTGCTCTAGGAAACTTTTTGCTTGGATGCTGAGATCTCCCACCCTGCCTAATCCTGCCCTCCTGCCTCCATCCCCCACTCAAACCAGAGGGGCCTGTGAGAACATGGGGCATGCAGCGCCCTGTGCACCTGTGCAGACCCTGCTCCCTTGGCCCCAAAAGACACCCAGGTGCTCACCTGGGCTGCGGCCATGTGGCCCACATCACCTCTGCCCCAGACCCATCTGCTCAGCCATAGTGGCCTGCCCACATCCCTAAGGCACAGCACACTACCATGGAGATTCTCTCCTCTGTGACCTTTACCTGGATGTCCCTCACAGTGTCCACCTGGCTCCCTCTGACTGCATCCCCCAAGGATTTTGCTCCAGTTGGCCCCCCTGGGTGAAGCCCACTCCATCATTACCCTTTCTAACTGTGGCCTCACCCCTTCTGTCCTCCACTGTTCCCAACATCTGTCACCACCTTACATTTTCTGGTGCATCCCAATTGACGCCCCACCCCAATCTCCTTCAAATGCCAGATCAGATGGCAGGGGACACCCCAGTCCAGCTGTATCCCTTCCTGGAATCCCTCAACTCAGTCAAAACAAAAACTAAACATTGACAGAAGCCTTTGACCAGCAAGTTCATGGTTCAAGGGAGTCCTGCAGTTGGGGGAAATCTCTTCGGTGTGCTGACCAACTGGCACATGGGGTCCTTGGACAAGGGACCAGGTTATCCAGGTAGGCTTGGAGGCCTCTTACCCTCCCCATGCAACTTCTTGAAGGATCTGGGCATCACAGAGTGAGTCTGGCTGGCAGGAAGCATCAGTTAGCATTTAGGGGATTGTGTGGTTCCATGGGTTCTGGGGTGAGGAGCACATGGGTGGTAGTATCAAACCTGGATTGGGTCCAGCTCCACTCTACATCCACAGTTTATCCAGCCCCTTGTGGCATACCTGGTATGGACTCTGGTATGTGTATCAGCTCAGGCTACTGTCTGTGTGTCCCACTATTCATTGTGATGTCTGGTTTTAATCACTAAACAGACTCCAAAGGTTTTCGTGAGCAGCATGGTGGACTCTCAGAGCAAAGTAATTGTCCTTCATGCCTCTAACTGCAGGGAGATCCTTCCATTGCTTGAAGCTGGCCTTCATCTTCTGTGAACCTGCTTGGCCACCCTCAAGCTCCTCTGTCCCCAACCACTGAACAAAACTTACATAGGTTGTGGGAAGGGCACTGAGAGCACTGTTAGAGTGAGGTCTTCCATGTTTTCCAAAGCTCAGGTCGAGCATGATGATCTCATCATGTCTCTCCCTTCCAGACCCTGGAACCTCCTACTTTCAAAAATGCAGTAGTTAGACAGTACCCCTTACTGTCAACCCCACACCCCTGCTCTTCCACCCCATCACTGCTAGACGCCATTAGTTCTGGGTGTCTGTGACTGTCGCTCTGTGCATCTGCTTATTTAGGTGCCCAAAACTTGGTTCATATGACCCTAAACTGCCATTTTTAACAGTCCTCTTCAAAGAGGGGATATTTTTGTGGGGACAATTTTTGGGTGAACAGTGCATGTGAGCCTCCCCCTGGAACACTAACCTGATTATCAGGCTTTCCATGTCAATAACTTCAACATACAAATATATGACCCAGTCTCCCCACCTGCCCTGGTGCCGATGACAGCTCAGAAGTGAGAAGAGGGGCCATAGAAGCCAGCTTTCCATGTGTCCAGAGAAGCCAGTGTCCAACCCAAATTTGCTTTCTACAGCAGTTGCCAGGGGAGGTGTGGAGAAAACCGACCAGATATATTGGAATGACTAACCCTTCCCACCTCACTGGGCTGTGGGTGAGTCACTCTGATACCTCTCTCCATGACTCCAATGGGCTTGAGCAGGGAGGGTCACCTAGCCATGAGAATTCAGTTTCCCAAGCCTCTTCCACTCACATCCCCTGTGGTTTCCATTCTGGGTCACCTTGGGAGGGTCACCTGGACATCTATTTAGCTAATATTGTTTTAAAACTGGTCTGCTTTGTACAGAGAATCACAAACCACCATGCAGATTGGTCAAAATTGAATAAAGGTTCTTTCAGAGCATGCCAGTCAAGCGGCTGGGAGCAGGCCTATACCCCAAAGAACTCCCAGCACTGAACTTTGGAAGGACAGAGTTTATAAATGCAAAAACCACAACAACCACAAGAACAATCCAGATGCATGTAGGTCAGAAAGACTCTGTGGAGAGGGTCATTTTGATTGTTTGAGAGAATTGTTTTGATTGTACATTTTGGAATCATTTTTTACACATCAAGGCCACAGTCAGGGTGTACTGTACTGTCAACATAGACACAGCCTTGGTAGGCAGGAAGGAAAACAATGTAAGCAAGCATGCCGTGGAGTGAGGTCAGAACAAAGAGGCATTTCTTTGGCTCTTTTCCATTTCACCTTCCACATCTCTCCCTTGCATCAAGCAATACTGTTTAGGAAGCCATAGAAGGATGTGTTCATGATACATGACTAAACAGTGGCAGGCCCTGTGCTTATTGGCACTTCATGCACTGCTGGTGTGCAACACACCAGGAAATACTGAGCAAGCCCCAAGTCCAGAGTTCCAAGCAAACACAAAAATACATGACTTAATTTCCCACCACCTAGCCCTGATGCAGCCAAACTTTCAGGGGATCTAGTACCTAGAAGATTCAAAAGTGAAGCCTTCAATTTCCAGCCCAGAGACTTGGGTCCAAGCACAGCCTCAGCTGGTGCAGATGTACGCAGTGTCCCCTCCAGACCAGACTCCTGCATTCCCTTCTCCCACCATGAAGGTTCAGGGACACAGAGGGGGATGGACAGCCCAGGAGATGATGATCATGCTGTGGATGTGTGTTTAAATGTAGGTGAAAATTTTGATGTTCTGTGGTCAGGTCCTTTAGAAATATAGGGGAACAGGAGGTGTGACAGTGATAATAGAGTTCCATGCCCCAGAGCTTTACCTGAATCCATATCTAACCACTGCCTTCCCTGCTGGACTGTGGCTCAAGTCATCCAGGGCCTACTCTTGGCCCTTGGTCATCTTCAAATATCTTGTAAGAGCTCCTGCCTCAGGGTCTTTGCACTTCCCAGTCCCTTGGCCTGGAGTGCTCTCTTTGACATGGAGATAACTGCCCCATTCCCTTCCTCAGTTTCCTCAGAACTCAGTTTCCTGGTCCCACTAGCTCAGAAGGCACCCATTGCTGTCAAATTACTCAATCTGCTGCATCTTTCTTCATGGTGTGTTTTTCTAATGTGTTTCCAGCTCATGTGTATACATTTGTGAGTTAATGAGGAAAATATTCTTCAGAGTTCTAACTGAAAGTGACTCTGGTCACTGGGGAAAGGTCTCAGTGGTGGTAGGACAGGGAAGGGCTTCATGTCATTTCAGTAGTTAAAGGTCAATTGTATGATTGGATAAGGAAGACATGGGGGCCACTGAGGAGAAAGAGCCTGGGAATAAGCAACCTGAGTAAGATCCATGGTGACCTGGATCCTGTCATCCTGTCCCACATCTCATACCTGAGGAAGTGATCACAACATCTGCAGAGCCTGGGATCCTCTAAAGAAGGTCATTGAATACACACTTGTCTTTCTGAGTGACCTCTGCCACAGACTCTTTCTGTCTCTGAATCTCTGTCTTATCTCTGTCTCCTGTCAGAAGAGAAACACACCCTAGCCCAAGCTGTCAGACCACACGCCTCTTGGTCTCCTGCAGTGTGCAAAAGGCAGAATCCAAAGAATGTGTGTCAGATCCCCTCCCTGCCCCATGCCTCCCACTGCTAGCTCATTTCCAGTCTCCAGGGATTTACTGACTTGTCCTCACTTACTAGAGGTATGGTAATGCTCACTTTAGGCCCAAGACTTCTTTTTTCTATACACTTCCAGAAAGTTTTCAGAATGTTCTGTCATTAACTCAGGATGGTGGGGAAGGCAGCATGAATTCTTGAGTTAGTTGTGGGCTTCACTCTTATCCTACTACTGTCTGTGGGACTCTAACATTTCCGATACTGTTTCCTGGAATGTGGAGAGAATAACAATGTCAATATTGTTGTCTCTTCTGAGGTTGTTCTGAGTGTTGTCAGGGAGGCAAAATTTTATCTCCACTCTTAAGGGGTTTGTTTGTTTGTTTGTTGCTAATTCTGAGAACTAAATTGACAGAGACAGATCAACAAGTTTTACATGGACAGGAGCCTTCATAAGGTAGTGAAGACCCAAAGTCACCATTAAATACCTGAGTACAGAGCTGGTCAAAGAGTGGGTACATCAGGAAAGGGCAAACACATCTGTGGGGACCCTAAAAATGCTGAGTCTTCCTAGCTATGTCTGCACTGAACAGCCCTGGTCTCAACTCCCAGTCTTTGGTGCAAAGATGGTCACTTCTCCTCTCCTACCAGGAAGTCATCCTTCATGTGGTGATGTCCTCACAGGCTTGGAGAAATAGCAGGTGACTCTGTCACACCTGTTGTTTTTCAAGTACTCTTAACTCCAAGGAGACAAGAGGCTGAGCAATGTGTTTTGAGGTGACACACATTATCCTTCAAGATGGACTGGGGAGACATGTGTGATGCCTGCATGTAATTCAATGCCAGGCATACAGCAAGCACTCAGTTTGGGTTAGCATTGTACAGTATTAAATGACTCAGCTTCTGAGTGTAGTGTAATCCAGGCTGACTTCCACATCCTGTTACAGCTGAGTTTGTTTTAGAATCTTCCCACAAAGTAGTAAAAGAAACATTTAAATTGAGCAGTCCACTTTTATTTTTAATTGAAGGATTTTGCATCTTGCTTTGCTTGCAGTATCAGAAGACCTGCTCCTATCTTCCCCTTTCCACATGGGGAGGTCAAGGGGGAGAAACTTTATGAAACTGGGCATGTCCTCACATGTTCAACATCAACTTAGCTCCACCCACTTTTCCACTGTTCACCTGCCCAACCCCAGTCCCTATAGACATTGACTGGGCATGAGCTCTAGAGATCAGAGGATAGACCTGTAAGTAGGGAAGTCTTGGGTGGTACAGAGATGAGGATTACATGAGCCCAGGGGTGTGCACAGGAGGAAAGCAGTCACAGGTTTAGCTCTGTGGTTTCAGGCACAGGGGTGTGGGCCTTGACCTGGACCAGCAGGTGACAAAGAGCCATGAGCTGGGGCCCAGAGAGGGGAAGCACCTCTGTCCTGCACAGTCTGAAGTCACTGGTGTCTCCCTGGGGCTGAAATTTACTTGGAAGCCCTCCCCTGACTTCAAGTGTCCCTGGAACATCAATGATGACATGGGATCAGCTGGGATCCACCTGCCCCCATCAATGCCTGGGCAAGGACCACTGTAAGAGATGTGACCCTCCCACCATATAGGAAGGTCTGGGGGACAAAAAGCAGCAATAAAACCACATCCAAGCATGGGGACCTGTTGGTTGATACATGCTCACTATTGTCCCCATAACAATCCAGAAGAATCACACTGGATTCCTGGAAGAGCTTCCCAAATGTTTCTTCAGTGATGCAAAGGGACACCACAGCTGACACCTGGATGTTACGAGATCAAATCAACTGTCTGCTGTTTTGGCTTTAGTTATGAATACCCAAGGCTCAAGTATGGTAGGTAAACTCCAAATCAATTAGGCAGGTGTGGAGAAAGCAGCATTGAACTTCATTAAAGGATAATGCTGTAAATTTTCTCCTTTGCCTTCTACCAATGATAGTTGTACGATCTTCTGGAAGAAAACTCTACTGTGGTCACTCTCAATAAAGTGGAGGTGGTGAGGGGCCTCAGGAGGGACTGAGCATTGTTATTGCTCAGTTATTGCTGGGTGTTATTGCTGGGACTCAAAGATCACAGGTCAGTTCATCTCTAAAATTTCCACCCAGTCACTTCATGACTATTTCATTGTGACTCAATAGCACACTGTCCTTGGAAGCAGTGTCTCTGTTCAGCATGGCAGAGTCTAGCAGCATTCCTAGAGCTGGTCAAAGTGCCCTGGACTGGTGGACCACATCTGCTGGACCTCTGAAGTCTACCCTGCTCCTCAACCTGTCTGCTCTGAACTTCCCATCTACTCGCTGCACCCCCACCTGCCAAACTACTCTGCCTGAAACATAGCTAACCCTGCCCTTCCCACCTCCCCTCCCACCTGATGCCAGACATCTCCCACCTCAGTGGCACCCCACCCTGCTATGAGCCCCAGCACCACCCCAACCACTGCAAGGTCAACTGGTCCCCCTGCTTCTGCTCTTGTCCCAGTCATCCTTCCCATCTCCTGCAGCCAGGGTCAGTTTTTGATGACAGGAAGCAGAGGCTATTTACCTACTAGAACATGTCAGCAACTGCTTTGATCTCAGAAGTAAGGACAAATTTGCAGGCCTTCTGGAACCTTTGTGGCATGCCTCTACTGCCCTGGGTCCTCATCCCCTTCCTCAGCATTTAAAGCTCATGAATTGCACTTGAGAATGTTCTTTCACCTTCCAGTCACCATCCTGCTGACCAGGTCAAGGGGAACATCCCAGGAGTTGCCCCTCTTCTGTTCACTGACAAAGCCAAGTCCACCATGAGGGGAGGGGGCTTGCTGATGCCTAATAACAGTTTTTATGTCTTTGTTTTTGCAATGACCTTCTGTTTATATCAGTGGATACTGGTTTTCTATTCACAACTCAGAGTTACTTAGCATAAAATTACAAGGCTCAGTTCAGAAGGCCCTAGGTTACAGCAAACACAGTATGACCAATGTGACCATGGCTGATGCCAGAGACCTCTGCTCCCCTCTGCTCTGCACTGGCTGTTCTTCCAGGAAAGGTCCATGAATCATCACCTGGGTTTCCCCAGGATCTGACCAAGTCCTGGCCCCAAAGATGCTTACCAGAGTTTTCTTTTCTTTTTTTTTTTTTTTTTGGATTGAATTAAGCAGAGACTCCAGAGAGTGTTTCTCAAAAATCCACCCATCACAGGCTTCCGGGTCAAAGTACACAATACAAACAGGGTCTCTGTGTCCCCTGTTCCTCTCGCTGTAGAGAAGGGAAGTTGCTGGGGTGGCCCATGCCACCTTCACCCACCTCACAGTTGGGAACCAGGAGAACTACCTTTCTGTTCTGTCCCATGCTCATCCTCCCATCAAGGTGAGGGCAGGTGGCCACTCTGTGCCCTGGGGCTGGAAATAAGCCTAAAATCATCTCAGGCAAAATCTCTCCAGTTCAGAGGACTGTCACAGCTGCTGTTGGGAGGAGCAGAAAACAGTAGATGATGAAAACTTTCCAGACCCCATGTCTGTGAGAAGCTGTCATGAGGAGTAGGGACATGTGCTCAGTTTTGGGGGCACAAGGATAGATAATCTGTGATTAACTACAGAGATTCAAAGGCCCAACCTCCTCCTTATCTGCCATCTTTGGAAAGGTCTGGCTGCCTTCAAAGGCCTTTTCAACCTTCAGAGACGGGGAGTCTGGCCTCCATAGAAGGTCAGGCAGCCAAGTACTTTCTGAGAGTGGGAGCTGATGAGGGAGCTGACAGATGCCACGGTGACCATGAGACTTCCTCTGTCACTCCCTGCAATTCATCTCTAGACATGCAGAGCACAAAGATGCATAAATCCAGACATGCCCGCAGCAGGGTTTAGAGCAGTGAATAATAAACTTTGACATTGGAACAACTCAATGTTGACCCAGAAAGTGGTTAAATAGCATGGGTTCAAGGCTTGGGCTCTGGGTACAAATTTCATGCACACAATATACACATGGAAATGTACATGTGCATGTGTGCAGAACATGTAAACACACAACATGTGGGTAGATTTCCACCTCAAGTGGTCTTTCTGTCCACTGTGCCCCATCACACCCACAGTTCCTTTTATTATTCCAAAATTTTCTGTTGGTTTGTCATGTGTCATCAATATAGAGCTATAAGCCAAGTTCAGTATTCAGCTGATTTCAATCCTGGATCCTACAGTAGACATGTATTGATCCCAAGAGAGAGGCTGGTGCTCAGTCACCAGCCTGGTCCAGGTGAAATTCCAGGAGTGTACTTCTTCCTGTTCCCCACCTGTGTCCCCAAGGACCCCCAACCCCTTCCTAATCCTCTGCAGCTGTGTGCTCATCTGACTGTTGCAGTGTCTCCCTCTGTGAATGACCCTCTGTGGTCTCCCTGCTTCTTCCCTGAGTCCTGATAATCTATCCTCCACCTGGAGTCAGAGTGTCACATTCCTTCTCTTCTTGAAGAGCTTTCACCTAGGTCCTTAGGATAACACAGAAGTCTCTATATTCCATAAGGCCACAGCTGAGTTTGTTTTGGAATCTTCCCACAAAGTATTAAGAGAAACATTTAAATTAAGCAGTCCCCCCACAGACCTCTCCAAGCTCAAGGCCACTTTGAAAAGCTGTGCTGAGAAATGTGACTCCAGGAATGGTATGCAGGGTTGTCAATGCCCATCAGTTGCCCCCCGAGGCCATTCTAATAATGCCCTGCTCTTAAGTACCAAATCATCAGTGCAAGCACTAGTGCTGATTGCTTCCTGGCTGGAAATGATTTTTGATAACCACCTAAGAGTATCCACATGTGTGACCCTCCACACAACCTGTTCTGTGAGCTTTAATACAAATCATGTACTGTGGGCAAAACAATTCTGGTTCATGATTTTAATAATGCATTAAAAATGGCTCCAGGTTCACTAGGGATCAATACTGGCATTACAGCTGATTTCAGAGTCCCAGCTAGGAGATCTTTACATTTGCTGCCAGCAACAATATTCACAAACATCCAGGCAGAGGATACAGAACATGCGGAGGTTGTGAGGGGAACACACAAGGAGTTTCTCAGAGAATGCATTTTTCTTCTAAAATGTAGCCTCATTTCACCATCTTAAAAAAACTTATGCAGAGGACAGGACAGATATTACCCCACTAGTATATATTAGGAAGCTCACACTTAGGGAGAGTAGGTAACTCAATCAGGTAAACAAAAGAGCCAAGAGTCAAATTCACATCTACTGATTTTTACAATTCATGCTTTCTTGACCACATGATATTGCACTGGCACCAGCACCCTTAAGTCATGATTTAGATACATCTTCTCCATTTCTTGGCACCATAAGGACTGAGGCACAATCCCTGTTCCACACCATTTCTCGTACCTATACCATGTACCATGAGAGCACCCTCTGTCATTGCCTGAGGGTGTGTGACATCACCACTAACATACTCGATGGAGGTTGAGTCTGGTCATAGTAACCCAATTAGGGAGCACTCTTATCTTACCCATCCTCAAGGTCCTCAGACTCGCTCACCTCAGAGGACAAGCAGAAGGACCGGTAATAGTTGGACTCCTACCAAGCCATCCTTTAACTCGACACACAGAAAAGAAAATTAACCTCTCCTTGGAGCACATTTGCACTGCTATTCACAAAAAATAACCACCAAGTAAAATGTAATTAGAAACTCACCCTGACTGAAGTTTTGCCACATCTATTTCCTGACACTCCAACATTTGACATGGCTCTGTTGGAATAGAGGACTCAACACTTGACATGGTTCTGTTAACTGTCCTCCCTCTTTGGGGATATAGGCGTGACCTGTCTCCATCTGTAGTTGCTTTTTAATATTAATAATCAATATATCATTAGAAACTTATTGGAAAACATCAGGAAGGTTTTACTGTGTTGGTACACAAAATAGTGCACAATAAAAATTTAGCAGTATTTCACATAGATAAATATGTGTAAATAAACAATTGTAACTGTTCTTGAGATTAAAGGAGCCTATGATTGCTTTAGTATAATAATAGATGGATAAAGAGCTTGGATGCAGTGTTTAGCCTTTGTTGCTTTCCTAGTTTTAGTAGTTGATTCTAGGGATACTTTACATAATAAAAACATTTAGGTTAGTCATAAATATAACTTGTGCTTTTCCTATGTTTAGTCTAATTCTTTGAGAATCAGAATAAGAATGTAGTCCACCATTATATAAAATTAGAATAGGCTAAATATTAACTATAAATTGATTTCTTTGCCCTTTAATAATAGTAAAACCTTTTCACTGTTAAACACTGGAGTTCATGGTGGGGGTGGTTTCTCAGGCAATCTAGTGATGTGTTTGTTCTGAAGGTTGAAGGCTGGCAGATCATGATGCCCTCAGTTTAGCTGGGAGACAAGTTTGTTTCAGTTTAGCTGGGAGACAAGGTTGTTTTAATCTAGCTGGGAAATAAGGTTGTTTTGGTCTGGACTGTCATACAGAGAGAATGTGTACTTTGAGAAGAAGTATAGATTGAACTTTTGAAGGTTTTTTTCTTATTTTAAACTAACCATAAAGTGATATAATCATACTAAAGAAAAATATCTATAAAAAGGCTGGCAGAAAAATATTCAGATTCAGCCTCAGAACACTTGATGTCTCTGTGTGCTGTTTCTCCAACATGCTAACACCTCCCATCCACCTAAGACCCCTGACCACTACTAAGACTGGACCCTGGCAAAGATTTTTGCTCATTTGTAAGTAAACAAGCTTTACAGATTAGCCTGTCTCCTGACTACACTTCAATAATGAGCATCCACCAAATGTCCCTGTTTTTAAGAACATGACTAAAAGGGACTTTTCAAATAAATGATTCCTCATTAGCTACAATAAAAGCTTTAAAATTTCTTGTTTCAATAGAATACATATACTCTGCTTTAGGCACTCAAGACTTCTAACTAAAGTAAACTAAATGTTAAAGCTGAATCTTTTTAAAAAGTGTTCTGTGGAGCTGGGTGTGGTAGTGCTAACTTGTGATCCTAGCTACTCAGGAAGCTGAGGCAGGAGGATCACAAGTTGGAGGTCAGTTAAACAACTTAGTGAGTCCCTGGTTCTAAATAAAAAATAAAAAGAACTTGGGAAATAGATCAGTGGTAGAGTGCCTCTGGGTTCAAACACTAGTCCAAAAGAAAAGAAAGTATTCTGTTACCAATAGGAACTACCAGATTGATAGGTTTTTGAATTTTTAAGTGATTCTAGTGGAGGAGACCAAAATATCTATGTCACTGGAAATAACAATACTCTCTAGATGTAGTTTTTTTTTTTATGTTCAGCTTCTTCCTTTTCCCTATTCTTTTCCTCTATTAGTCTCTTTCTCTTGGCTGCTGCTTCTTGTCTTTTTTTTTCTGTCTTTCCTCCAGTTCATCTAGGCTCAGAATCCTCTTCCTTTTGGTAGACCCCTCCAAGAGACCTGGGCTAAGAACCTGTAGGAAGGACAAGATCCAAAGCCAGGAAGGTTAGGAATTTCCTGCTTCTCCATGAGATTCATTCTTCCACAAAGCAGACTCTCTACAGAGAAAACATGCTTAGGTTTTCACAAAACACTGCATCCCTGTGTGGTGGGCACTGGCAGCAAGATACTTCAATTTACTATTCATATTATGAATCTCATTGGCATGGTGTTCACTGTGTTCTAAATTCAGCCAAAATATTGGCATGGATAGTGCAGTCATTTTGATTCATTGCATAAGCAATAAGGTAATTCAAAATAGATAATCTTTTCCTTGGTTGGAAGTATACACTGTAGGATACCATTTAAAGTTTAAACAATTTTAACACAAAGCTTTCTATAAATGTGTAATTCCTTTTAATACAGAGTATTTTGGCATGATTATCTTAATGATAGATAACATTTAGAAAGTACATTTTAAGCACCAAACACTGTGAACATTACACATATCATTTGTGATTGCTATCATATCTTAATGAAACAGAATCATGATTATGAACAACAGGATATGATATTTTGATTTAATATGGTGATCCCTTTAGGGGTGGCCTATAAGAGGAACAGGGCTGCTTTTACCTGCACTAAATTGTATAATATACTCACCTTATTAATTTTTTCATGCTAGTTTTTTACATAGCTTTTATACTAGGGTTCAGTTAATTTGCTACATTTCAAGAGATGCTTATTTCTTAAATCATCCTAAGGGAAAAAATGATACTGAGATCATTTTTAGTTCTTTTATAGGAAGAGAGTTTGGAAGAATTTATAATCTCACACAAATTTACAACACTTACACTGCCTTTATTTTGGAGTAACTGGCCCTCTTGACTTTTTATTTTCCAAAAGGATTTTCTGAAGATTCACCATTTGTTCAAAGGATTTTCTGTCTTCTTTACTGAGCTCTTTAGAATAATCTTTACCTTCAAATAAATACATGTTTCTCTAAGAATATAAAACACAAAGCGAGAAATGTTAAGACATTGAAAAATAGGTTAATGCTATTCAAAGCAATAACTAGTTGAATAAGAAAATAGCTCATACTCTAAATGGGTCAAGACCAGCTGTGATGAAGGCATTTCATTTCCTGTTGCACCAATACTGATGAGTTTGGGTTCTATACATGTTCACTTTTCAAAGAACAGAACATTGTCTTAAACCCTTTTGGTTCACCCTACATGATGTGGGAATCTCTGCTGAATCCCTCTACACTGCTGAGTCTCAAATTATTCATTCATTCCACAAATATTCCCAGTGCATATCTCACTGATTTTTAAGATCCCCTAATAAAATCTCAATGCTTTTTAGTCCAAACACACTTTTAATACTCAACTCTTTTCCCCTTTTTCTATAATATTAAAAAAGGGACAAATCTATGAGAATATAAAAAAAATCACAAAAAATAATTCCTTAGATGTATAATATTCTCTGTAGATCTCACAAAGCATCTTCATGTTTCTTACTTCAATCCTGGTATAACTAACCCCACTTGTGAAAGAGGAAACTGAGATTCACACAGGGATTAAAGGATTCCTCAATTCTCTCTGCTACAAAATGAACAAAGTAGTTTTTTCTGATTCTAACATCAGTATGTTCTTTTCAGTAGATTAATGTATATAGAAAAGTAGAGAGAAAACAGGCTTGCAAATAATTATGGCAAAAGCAAGGACAATAGTATGATGTTTTTTTCTTTCCTTAATTTTTGGATCAAACCCAGGGACTCACACATGCTAGGTAAGTGTTCTACCACTGAGCGACACTCAGCAGCTGATATAGTACTCTTAAGTAGCACTTTATACTATCAGAGCAATTTTACATCTACTACCACATTTGATTTTTGCAGTTGTGTAAAAGAGTAAAGAAGACATTAAGAGCACCATTTTACAGATGAAGACACAAAGGACCAATGAGGCTGGGTGATCTGCCAAAATCATGAATCAAGTGATTAACAGCCAAGACCAGTAACCACAGGTAGGTAAGATAATGATTAAAAAGTGAAGTGTATTTAATAGCATATGTTACCAAATAATGTATTTTCACAGCATTATAAAATCAGCTCTAAGTTTATTTTTTCTAGAAAGTATGAAAGCAAAACATTTTCATTCCAAAGAGATCAATTGCTTCAAACTTGTACCCAAATCTGACCAGCTGTAATACTAATTGGCATTTTCTAATTAAATCAGCAGTGGGCTCCGCCGCGCTGCGCCACCCAGGACATCTGGCTGCAGCGAGGCTGGCGAGCCTCGGTGGCCACCTTGGGCCCCCGAGAAGCTGCGGTCGAGTGCAATGGGGGCTGGGCTCACTGCGACACTGGGTGTTGGGGCTGGGTGGGCGCGAAGGTGTAGGTTAGGGACTCTTTACCGGAAGTCGGAAGGGTCGGGCAGAAACAGAACTTGAGAAGGCCCCAGGCCGGGCGGGACACGTGAGGAGTGGTCACTGCACTGGGCTGTGTTCGTGGGGGTCGGGTGAGGGCCCGGCGTCGGGCCCTGCCCTAGCATAGAGGACGCCCAGGGAGTCTCGCTTCCTGCAGGAGGTGCCTTCTACGTCCACAGACTTCTAGGAGAGGACTTTGTCTGCCCCCACCTGATGCAACCTAGAAAATAAACTGCGAGTGTCTTCGGGGCAGGGATGATGTCTTGCTACACGTAAAGCACCTAGAATGTTACCAGACTCAAAGAATTTGGCCTCGTGTAGTTTTCTTTGTACCCCCCAATCTCTGGGCACACAGTAGGCCCACCAGTGTCACCGAGCCTCTCGAAGAAGGCGTACTTTCTTTCGCTGCCAAAATTTGGAATCGAGCCGCCTCCCGTGCCCACCCCCTTCTGATTAACTTTTCCCCACTTTTTCCACCCAAGCAACACAATAACCCGAAAACTCTTGGATATCTGACCTTGATTTGAACCTGTTTTCCCTCACTCGAACTTTTTTCCTCATTCATGAGACCCAAAAGGAAATGTACATGATGGGTTGAACTATGGATAATGGGGTCTCGCTATGGATAATGGGGGTTTCCCTTTGTAGAAACAAAACAGACATCACAAGAATGTGAACTTCAGACCTTGATCCCTTTAGAAGTTTTATTTTAACTTACACAGCCCAGCCCAGTAGTCGGTTTTCTAAATGTGTTGCAATTAAACTGCAAACAAGTCCATATCTTTTTTTTTTTTTTTTTTTTTGTTAGCAATGCATCTAGTTGGGGTTTTTTGTTTGTTTGTTTTGTTTTGGGTACCAAGGATTGGACTCAGGCGCTTAACCCCTGAGCCACATCCGCAGCCCTTTTTATTTTGAAAGTCTCTCCTAAGTTGCTTAGGGCCTCACTTAGGTACTGAGGCAAGCCTTCAATTTATGATCCTCCTGCCTCAGCCTCCCAAGCTGCTGGGATTACAGAGGTGTGCCACAAAACCGGCAATACATCTAGTTTTTTAAGGAAATGATAAGGGGGGAAAATGCCCCAAATTACCCATAATCTGCTCAGATTGTCCACATGAATGGTAAAGACCTGGGAAAACTTGGTGAATGATTAAACCAGAAGTCTCCAGTAGCCTAATTAAAATTAAATTACATTAATTTACTAGTCTAGGCAAAAATAGTCCTTGTACTTAGCAAACACTTGGAAAGTAAGATATCTGAAATCAGACTTCCTGGTTAAGTTAAAAAGATTGAGGAGGGGACTGGGGTTGTGGTTCAGTGGTAGAGTGTTTGCCTAGCATGTGTGAGGCACCATCCTCAGCACCACATATAAATAAATGAATAAAAAATCAGCAGTGGAATTTCAGTGAGGTATTCTGTCAACAAATGGAAAAAATAAAGAGCTGAGATGTGTCAAATATGATCAACATATATAGCATCATACTGCATGAAATTCTCAATTTACTATGTAAATGTGCTTTTTAAAGAACTTTAGCATTAAAGATAAAGCAACCTTGCTTTTTACTTAAATTTGATTGGGCTGCTCTAACTACTATCTTTTTTTTTTTTTTTTCGGTGCTGGGGATCAAACCTAGGGCTTTGAGCTTACAAGGCAAGCACTCTACCGACTGAGCTATCTCCCCAGCCCCTCTAATTACTATCTTTAATGTTTATTTACATTATTTTTAATGATGCTGCATATCTTTAGTCTGTTTCTAATAGGGATTCAGAGTCCACAGGTCTAGACCCTCATTTGTATTCTGCCAGAGGAACCATTTACCACAAAGAGAACCAAGACATGGTCACTGAAGACAACATTCCAGATTTTAATGAAACTGGAGATTTTCTGGCAGTTAGAGTGTCTGCAAAAATACCTGTTTTTAAGCAGGTGAAGGTATACAATCATCTTTCTGAAAACACTGCAATTTTATTTTGTTCTAGCAAATAAAATTAAATTAATATAGATGACTACAGAAAAGGGTGTAAACTGGATACTAAAGTCATCAAATATTAACTTAAAAATATGACCACACACATTTATTTTTTTCTCTCACCTGAAACAGCTAAATGACAATAAATTGATTTCTAAAAAGCTATATGAGGAAATGGTACGTTAAAATGTTCACAAACACTTTGGAAAATGAAAACCTATTAAGAAGAGCTGTGGAACCAAAACACAGGTATCCAGCTGGGACTGACTAGAGGAACAGAAACCCTCTCAATACTCCAAAAGCCTAGGATTCATGGTCCTTACAGGGCACCACAATGTGGGGGAACTGAAGGGATCCACACACCAAATAATGGGAGCACCATGAGTCCTTGGATCTCTGTCTTTTCAATTTAAACAGACAATTTTGCTGTAATGGTATATCTTCCAAGGATAATAAAAGAGGACTTTGTCTAAGGATAAAATTAGTTGTCCAGTGATGTCTTCAAATCTGGGTATCTAAAAAGTGAATTCAAAGTTCATCCACATGGGAACAGCCAGATATATTTTCAATTTCTTGGATCAAGCAGCCTAAAGACTGTGCTCAAGAAGACAATAGGGCTGGGTAGAAAAAAGAAGTCCCAGGGAGTAGGATGCAGGACTTCCTATGGTAATGCATATCGCTTATGCCCTAGTTTGATTTAACTGTGCCATTTGCTCACCCTAACCCCCAACTCACTTCCTTCTTCCTGCTCTCTGCATCCCTCCTCCAGCTGCAGGCAAGGCATCAGAGACCCACTGGCCATTTTTTGTCTCTCCCAGGGGGGACTCCAGGTCTATCTCATCCATGGTGCTCCCCTTAGAAGACAGCAGTTTATCAAAGCCAAATTTGAGTATTTCACTCAACTTGAATGGAGAATACAAAAAATCCAGTTAGTTCTCATGAAAACAAACATCAGGATGTGGTGATCTGCTGAGTGTCTGACACCAAGCACATTCCTTCCCTTGTGAACTTTCTTCTCTCCCATGGCAGATGACTTCAACCAGGCTATTTTGGGGTTAGATGAGAAATAAGCAGAAAGGTGATAAATGATGACCAGAGCTATTGATTTTGAAAATTATCTATAACTGTAAAATAATTTTTTAGCCACCAATTTCTTTTATTGTGGGGGAGATGGTAAGAATAAAATGATTTCCTGCATCTTCTATAACACCTCTCACCAGTATTCTTTACAGGTACTTCCAGCAGTCCTGAGAGAAGTCAGAACCCTGTTAGCTACATTCCTACCCCTCCCACTTTCAAACTTCTTAGAAAGAGAAGATGCCATTCAGTACCTCACTTCACAATAAGCTGACTCCTTTCCTTTGCCAAGTTGCTTTCCTACCTCACTACTTTATGGAATCCACCTTGGAAAAACAATAACTATGCTGATCACCAAGGCCCAAAGGTCCTTTCTTAATTTCAATCTCCCTGAATAGTCCTGTGCACTCCCTATCCTGCCCTTTCCTCTCACTCCTCCCTAGGGGATACTCTATTTCCTAAGGCTACAGGAACCACCCAGAAGGCTTAGATAGTATTACCTGGCTTTCGCTTGCTACTTCCAACTTTACATGTCCCTAAGCACTATCACTTAAAAATTCTGAAACAATTGGGATCCACATGATGGGCCCTCATTTGCATTTTGCCCTTTTAGTTTTGGTTAGTTATCTCTAGACTTTCTATTTTGTAACTTGAAAACTTAAAGGTATTCTGTAGCTTAAAAACCCTTGAGATAAAAACTAAGCAAGAACATACCTGGATATATTTATATTTAGCTTTAGTAGATATGTGTGTGTGTGTGTGTGTACACACACACACAGAGACATATACATAAATATGTATATAGATTACTTACATGAATGTATATATACATATATATTTATATATATAAACATAAAATATAAATATACATATATATAAACCAAGGCAAATGGTTTTGGCATTTAGTAACCAAAACAGAAGAAAGTCAAGTATTTAAGATGAAGCTCAGTTCATACTGGGATCCTCCCTTCCTCTCCCTTGGACCTAAATCTCCAGGCTTCCCTTGCTATTGAGCACTCACAATATGTTTTTAAGGAACTACCTTTTTTCAAAAATAAAAAATAATATATTATAGTAATTAAGAGGGTGTAGTTGTAAGTTACAGATTGCTTGGATTAGAGTGACTCTGAAGGATGTTTGGAAAATTTCTTAAAAATTTTAAAGACATTGTCTATGTCATTCTTCTATTACTCTTCTTCATAAAGCAACTGGAAAAATTACACCTCAGACAATGCTTAGCACACAGTAAGCATTCAATAAATGTTCACTACATCTATATCTGTCCCTCTCTTTCTGTTGTATTCTCCTTGCAGGATAAAGAACCTGCTTTCCTTTTTCAGGACTTCACCACTCTATACTGCTTATATTTATCAAACCAGAACCACGTCTTTTACTATTAGATTCTTTAATAATTTAAAAAATGCCCTGCTTTCTTTTGAGACAAGGTAGTGAGTTATTACCCTTTTCCTTGGAAACCATAAATAACTCATTGTCTGGATGGGGAGGAAAAAAATCATATAGAAACAGAATGAGATTTTTTTGCCCCTGGCCTGGGCATAAAGTCCCATCAAAGTCCTCTCCAACAGCCAGTAGTCTATATTGACCTACAGCAGGGAGTCGTGCCTGTGCACTTCACAATGATGTGCTGGTAGACCACATCACAGGGAAACCCCTAATTGAATGACTGGATTTCCCTCCACTGGGGAAGAGTTTGAGCATCTGAGACCTCATCTCCTCTAACTCCCAATATGTTCACCTTCACAACAGCCCACAATGAACTCATCTCTCAAGGCTCTGTGAAGAAATGTATTTAGACATATACAGTATATACCTACCCCTCTCTCAAGCTTTCATCTTACATTTGTAATTGCCTCTTCAATAGTGTGAAAACAAAATGCACAACTGCCCTGCCACCATGACAGATGAGTATGTGAACACTAAAATTATTGAAAAAGCCAGACTCCACAGTTACTCCCTAAGGTAAACAAAAAACAAGCAAACAAACAAAGCCTAGGGTTCTTCTGCAATGCTGATGTGCAAAGATACAGGTGTGTGTGAGAGAAAACTGCTATTTTTTAACCCATGCTTGGGCTTATTGTAAACTGGAAAATTCTGCTTATAATACTGTGTAATTTTTCCCCTTTTGCATACCTCTTGAATTTTTTGATAGCTGGTCTTTTAAAGTCTGGTTTTTCCTGTGAACTTTTCTAAATAAAATCCCTTCCTTTTCAGAGTCTCCCTCTAATGATAATTTACATTGATTTTTACTACAAACCCTGTTGACTAAAGTCTACATTATTTTCACCTTCCTAACACTTTACCACCTATCTTCCTAATTTCTATTCTCATCATTCAGGCTTAAAGCTTTAAAGTCATATTTGAATTTGCTATCTCTCTCACTCCCGGCCTCAAAAAACAATCAACTCCTGTCATTTCTTCTCTGTTTCCTACAGCAGACCTTCCCATAGCTACTGCCCTTGTCAGCTATTTCTTACTCACTTCATGCCTGAATCATTCCAGAATCCTAGGGGTTGATCCTCTGTATCTAATTCCTCAAAAGAACCTAGGGTACATTATAATATGGGTTCTAATTTTAGCTCAAAAGCTGCTGCTATGGAATAACTCTAAGACTTTTTCCAAAAGAGAGCTCTCTCCAGAATCTTCCAAGTCAGCATTTGACTCCTATCTAATTTTTGTTTCCTCAAGCAAATTAACTCTAGTCTTTCATCCATATATCCTATGGTATAATTTTGTGTTCCAAGTCTTGTTCATTCTCCTCTGGGTATAGAATGAGTACTGTAAGTCACTGCATAAAGGGTCTGGGATTAAAGAGGAGGTATGGATTTAATCATTATTGATTAAGTCAAGTTCTTCTTTAAAAACCAACAACCAAAAAAAAAAAAGAAAACCAAACAAATTCTCTCTGAGATAACTAGTGGCATACTCATTTTTAGAAACCCCAAAGAGATTCTATCCATTATGTTAAGTTACCTGCTCAAAGTCATACATCCAGTAAGTGATAAGGTATAATCTGAATCCAAATTTGACTGTTTAAAGCCTATTCTCTTTATTCTATTTCCTCTGACTTTAAGTACCACACTCATTTAGCTTCTATGTCACCTTGCATGTAGTAGGTACTGAGTGGGTATGAATTAGCTAACAAACTAATGTGTAACTGGAGACAAAGGGTGGTTAATGCTGGTACTTTTTATTTGCATTCACATCCACAGAGAGTACTGATTATAAATCATGGAACTTTAAATAAAAGAACAACATATTTTACCTGGAGGTCAGCATCAGCCAAAGGTTTCTGGCTTTGACAGAAACCAAAATCAATGACAATCAACTCCTGTCATTTCTGGCCTCCTATGATCATGTTGGTGAGCTGTAGTTTGGAAGTTGCTTTCCTATAAACCAATTCTTCCACAGTATCTTGGCCAATCGATCAAAAAACTTTCACAGCCCTGTATGTAAGTCAAGTGAGAGCAGTGTGCTATAAGTCTGCAAAGCTGGGGGGAAAAGCATGCCAGAAAAATACAGCAAAAAGGAAGCAGAACCAAAGACCATATTAAGAAAACAATTCAAAAGACACTGCTCATTTTGACCTGAGCATTTGTTAGAGAGATCTGGCCTCAACTTTTCTCTGAACCTTTCCCAAAAGAGTCTGAGAAAGAATGATGAAGTGACCACAACTGTGGCTTCATTTATAGCCAAGGACAACCCCTGGCAGGCATGTTATCCTGAGGTCAAAGGGCAGTTCCACAACCTCTTAACCCCATTTTTTTTTTCTTTTCATGGTACTGGGAAGCAAATCCAGGGGAATATTACCAATGAGTTATATCCCTAGCATTTCATAAAAAAATGTTTTATTTTTATTTATTTACTTGAATTTTTTGTAGACATTGATGGACCTTTATTTTATTTATTTATTTATATATAGTGCTAAGAATTCAACCCACTGCCTCACACATGCTAGGCAAGTGCTCTCCCAGTGAGCCACAATCCCAGCCCCAAAATATTTTATTTTGAGACAGGGTTTTAGTAAGTTGCCAAGGGTGGCCTTGAACTTGTGATCCTCCTGCTTCAGCCTCCCAAGTTACTATGATTACAGTTATGTGTCATCATACCAGCTTTAACTCCATTTTTAAATTGAGATAGGTTCTAACTAAAGCCTAAATGTTCCTTCTAATCATTTTGCAATTTAACTGTTCTTTTTAACAAAGTGAGACTGACTTGATCATGTGACCCACTGAACATGACTCTGCAAGTCAGTGTCAAAATGGGGTTAAAACCCAGTGGTGGACTGGGGAGATACTTCAGTTGGTAAAGTGATCACCTTGCAAGCACAGGGCCCAGGGTTTGATCCCCAGCACCACAAAAAAATAAATAAAAAAACAGTGGTTCTCAACTTCCAGTATGACACTGTTGTCAGGACTACATTCTTCACCTTCCTCCCCAGTCCAGAACTACAAGCCAACAGAGCAGGAAAATGAAGATGTCTAACTCACTCACTTGTTCTGGACAATTCAGTGAGCTCTGTCAGCTGCTTGTAAGTCATTTCAAGGATTAAAATCACTGTCAACAAAAATAACAGTATCTGCTGCTGTTAAGTTCATGCCAATTCCACCTGAAAACCATGCAAAAAAGAAGCATGATCAGCAACATACAAATAAGAAACTGGAAAACAAACACAAGGCTAGACTCAGTCATACTGAACACCTGAAATCAGTCCAACTGAGTGGTTTCCTCTTTCAGGCTGACATCTCTGCCACCAACTCTGGAGACCTGGAGTGGTCAAATGTGCCACCTCACCTCATATTGCCTGACCTGGGAAAATTAAATATCAAATATAACAGAATGAGAGGTAAGGGGCAGAAAAGATGCTTAATTTAATGCTGTGAAGCCATGTTTGAAAACCTTGATGGGATTTTGCTTAGAAAAATCTGTGAATAAGGACACAGGCTCTTTCAGAAAACAGCTCCAAAAATGAGAAGTCTGGGGTCTGCCATTGTGGCTCAGTGACAGAGTGCTCACCTAGCATGTGTGAGGCACTGGGATCAATCCTCAGCACCTCATTAAAATAAACAAAATAAAGATATTGTCTGTTATGGTTTAGATGTGGTGTCCCCCAAAAGCTTACATATGAGACAATGCAAGAAGGTTTGGAGGAGAGATGATTGGATTATAGATTTGGCCTAAAAAGTGAGTAAATCCCTAATGGGATTAACTGACTGGTAATTAGAGGCAGGTGTGGTGTGGCTGAAGGAACTTGTTCATTGGGGACATAGATATGGGGTATTTTGTTTATATATGGAAAGTGGAGTCTCTCTGCTTTCTGATCATGATGTGTGCTGCTTCCCTCTGCCACATTCTCTCATCATGATATTCAGCCTCACCTTGAGTCCCAAGGAATGAAGCCAGTCTTCTATGGACTAAGACCTCTGAAACAATAAGCCCTCAAATAAACCTATCTCCTCTATAGTTGTTCAGGTCAGGTCTTTTAGTCACATTGGCAAAAAAGCTGAATAAAGTAGTGTCCATCTACAACTAAAATATGTATTTAAAAGAAGGAGAGGTCTGCAATGCACATTAAGAAAAGCACTTAAACACACTTGCAAGCTACAAGATAGGAAGACCCTGACACCAATTAATGAGAAGATGGGATGATACATGCCTCTGACTAGACAAAACTTGAACGTGTCTTCCTGAATTGGTTTCCACATTAATCAAAGACAATGTCATAAAATTAATTCAAGGCAAAAACACTCAATGCAACAACTTTCTGGTCTTTATTCAGTGTTGCAGTAAAGGGTCAAGGAAGTACCTTGGGTTACAGGAATTTAGACTACTATGAAGGCAAATTACAGCATTCTCTTAGATTAATGTGAAAACTATACAGAGCAGACTATTCTTCCCAGGGTTGTTACAGCTCACTGCTGAAACAAGCCTAAAAGCACTTGTTCCAAGAGTTGAATGAAGTATTCCTCTTCTTAAGAACTACTGACTCCCAGCTGGATATCAAGAAAAGTCAGGCAGGAATGTTCTCATTTAAAGCCTTCATATAAAATTAAAGTTGGAAAAAAGAAATAATAATGACTGATTACTGAGGGATGCTAAATTATATCCAATAATGACAGTTATACTTCTACTTTACTATTCACCAAGCATTGTTCAAAAAGGTTTACATAAATTAACTTTTAACCCTCACAACTCTGCATTCTTTCCAGTATAATTCTCATTTTGCAGACACTGAAATGGAAACACAGCTAGATTAAGGGACTTATTTGAAGTTGCACGACTAGAAGATGAGAGTCAGGACTGCAGCCAATATTTAAGAATCTGTGGTTATTACTCCTGGGTTTGAGACAGGATTCTGCCATGTTGCCCTCACTGGCCTTGAACTCCTGGGGTCAAACCATCCTTCTGCCTCAGCCTCCTGAGTAACTGGGACTGTAGGCATGCACTACTGCCCTTGGCTCCAGAAAGTTTTTATCCACTATATCCTACTACTACCTAGGCAATCATTTTACTTAAAAATGTGTCCCATAAAAATTATCTTCCTCTTGGGTTGAAGTTGGCTAGTGCAGCCCTTCTTCACTAAGGGGCATATTTTAAGCTGTATTTAATTGTTTGGGACATAGTCATAAGCTATCACTGCCACCTGCTGGCAATATGTGGTAATAAACTCACCTCTTGAAAGTTGGAAACCCATTAAATAAAAATGCTGCAGAACTATAGCAAAAACGTGATAACAAATATGACAATCAGTGTTTGGAAAGGTTAACATCCAGGACTGCTTCAGATCCTAGATAATCTACTAAGGCCTCCATGGAGATTAATGGAAAAGCAGAGGTTTCTTTCTAATTTTAGATGATTCAAGTATCTTCTCTCTAAATATGAATAACACAAATGGAATTCCTCTCCCAACCTGATGATGCATTTGACCAGATCCTTCAAGTTTCCCCTAAGACTAACCATGACACAACTGAATGAATGGCTCTGATGCAGGGTGTAGAACATGACCTTGGAAGAGAATGAGGCCAAAGGAGTCTGATTATATCTTACTATTGAGTTTATTAGACAGAAAGACATACACTGGAGAAATCATCTCCTTATACTCAAGGATTATATCTAACACTTCTTTTATATACCCATATAGAACAAAGCACTTAATAAATGCTTTAAAAATAAGTCTGAACTTTCTTTTTATAAATATATTAATCTCTCTTTCATCAAGGACACACATTCTTTTTGTATTCCTATATGTATTCCTTATGAATTAATGTCTATAAAAATAGGAAAATGAGACTCAGATTATGAATTCAAAATTGATTTAAGGTCTTTTTAATTCAGGATATAAGGAAAATTCCATCTCCCATAACTGATTTCAAGTTATTTAATAGTATTTGAGAGCACCCCATAACTGACAAAGCACCTCAGATGTCATATGATATTTATGACTTAAGTCATATAGAAAATTTAATAATAATTACAAATAGCTGGCAGTTTCACTATGATCACATTTTAATAACAAAATGTTTGTTAAACTTTACAACACTATTCCAGGGGTACTCATGGAGGAGGGGCAACTAGCAACAAGATTATCTTATTTTCCAAATTCACAGCTGGGAAGGAGAGCTGCCTCCACTGAACATAAATAAAACTTTCTCAAAATTACAAAAAAAAATCACAGGTCAAAGCAGATCAGAATTACTTTCTAATAAGCTCAGGTTCCAGCCTCACTTCTTTGTGACATTACAGCTTAGATAGTTTGGACAGAAAAGAGCTCCAAAATAGAAGTCCAGTGCTGTGCTATGTCAACTGCCTTGATTCTCTTATTTTATTATACTCCTTGGTAATAACCTCACCTTTCATAGAATTATGAAAAAATGCACCAATGGTTGGGATGTAAAAGTACTACACCAGTCCTTTTTTGTCTGCTTTTATCAATATTATGTGGCTTTTCTGCCCTGGTACTTAGAGAAAAATTAAAAATGGGCTGCTGTCCAAAGTTCTTTATAGCCAGGTGTCTCTCTTCTCCTCTCATGGAACCATCCACATGCTCATAGCCATAGCCTTTAATAGACAAGCAAATAAACAGATAAATCTCAATGGCCTCTGACAAGCAAATAACAACAAACAAAGAGAGCTTAACTCTTTTCAAGGACTCTTCAGGAAATAAAAAAGTCAAGTCATTCCTAAACCAAATGCCTATATTGTCCTTTCCATATCCAGGCATGACCCTACTTTAAATAAATCCCATTGGAAAAATCTAAATTTAGGGGGACAATACATCACTTTACCAAAAAATAACAAAAAAAAAAAACTCACCATAACACTCTATCTTGGGTTTTTAAAACACAACCAGTCAAAGTTTTGGCACTTAAAACAGTTAATATTCAGTTTTGATTATTCCTAGGCAACCCTAAATATCCACCCTCTATGGCAGTTTCTATTTGCCGAGATAAAATCCTTAACTAGTCAAGCAGTAACACAAGCACTTAGGAGCCTGCCTGACTACCCAGCATCTGCTTTTCAATGAAGCTTTGGGGCTCTCCACTTACCACCATGCATCAGGTCAGGAAGGGGAATTATAAACTCATCATATTTTGATAGTGGAGTTTTCTCAATGTGCCAATGGCATTTCTGCAAGTTTCCAGGTTACTGAAGTACTTGGAGGGCATCAAGTGGATCTGAGAGACCACTCTGAAATAAATTTTAAAACTCTTATTTCTGCAGTTGATAATCTACCAAAGGCTCAAAACTCATCCACTGTTTAAGTTTTTCCCATTATCCCACATCAATTTTATTACATATAAAACAGAGTTCTCAGGTAATTGCCTACATTCCCTATTGTCCATATGAATAATTGGTCTTACCTTCCCCTGCATGATTTGTGGGATCTCTATACTATCAATATTCATTGTCTTACTAATCCTGAATAAGTAAACAAGTGTTGAGCTGAATGTTACAAGACACTGAAAGTTTCTGTCACTGAAATTCAACTTATCATGTTTTGAAGATACTCAACATTTTCACATCTGCTTCACTTAGTGCTGTCCCCTCTCCTCATCTTCTTTTGGTTCTGAATAATGTTTTTACACTTTCTTCCTCTGTAACATTCCCACACCCCTTATTATTCATCATGGACATATTTGATCATTAACTATAAAAATGTCTTTAGTAATGTAGTGACCCAGGGGAGTCACCTCTGTAATCCATATAGTCTTGGAGAATATCCAACATCTGGATCATTTGGGAAAAAAGTAAATCTCAATGGCCTCTGGCAAGGAAAAGAAAATGAGAAAATAGTAGTATTTAAGGTGAGTTACCCTCACACAAAATTTATCAAAGAATACAATTTTATAAGTAAGTCAAATGCTAAAGTAGAAATATAAATGTCACATAACTTTCTCAGAAACTCTACGTAGTTTACATAAGAATACAAAGTGCCTCCACATGTAGCTGCATCCTTCACAGCAGTTTTAAAGCTATAGTGGAGATATTCTCAGGACACATGTCAATTCACCAGGAACTATGGAAACCCTAGAGCAACCAAGGAACCTATTTCTGGAATGTCACTTCACTCATTGAAAACAAATATAAACTTTCATTTAATAGTGAAATAAATAAATACATGAAGAGTAAATGGCAAGATTCACTTATGTGTGTACCCCTTCCCCAAGATCCTGAAGAGCTGTGGTCAGTTATCTACTGCTATTCCCCACTTGGGGGTGTAAGTCATTATAATCTAGAAAAGTCTGAGAAGCATCACTTTAGAGAAGCAATTCCCCATGATACATGAGGAAACTTGCATACAGATAGTGAAAAGAGAAAAGAATTCAAAATAATGCATTAAGAACAAAATCAAGCTGAGAGCTGCTTGTTATCAGACATTGTTTTAAAATTTGCCTGAACAAAGAAGTACAGTGTTGACAAAACAATATTCTTTTTTAAGAAAATGAACTTAATTTAAGCTTACCACAAAGATAAGATCAAGTGTGAGGGAGAACTCCTGCCAGATTCTAGCCCAAATTGTTGGGAAAGCATTGAGCTTAAATAAAGGTGAGTACTTCAATTCTTATCTCATCTCTGACATTTGCTAGCTATATGACTTTGGACAAGACCTTTCTGGGTCTGGGACATAAAAAACTTGAATGGAGGGTATTTATGGGCTCTTCTCCATCTCTAACACACTTACAGTTGATATGTCAAAGAAAATTAAGCACAGTAATACATGCAATTATTTAACTTGCAAATGATTGGAAATTTTTGCCAAATATGAAGTTTTAGGTTAGTTCAGGCCACACCTGGGACAGTCATCCTAAAGGGACAATTTTGAAATTCTGGTCTTCTGATACCCAGCTCACATTTCGGGAAAGACTATTGTAAGTACCCCTTGAGTTTAAATCAAACCCCACAGGTTAACAAGAATAAGTGCTTACTGAGTCTTTATTATGTGTCAATTTAGCACAAAGTACCAGCAGACAATTATAAAAGAAAAGCTCAATGCTGACTCTCTCCTTCTGACTCTAAAATATATAGCTGGACTTATCAGGTGAACATACACTGATCAACCAGGCAGTAGATTAAGGTAGGACTTGCCAAGTGCTGGAGAGGGATCCTAAATACTATAGGAATTCAGGAAAAAAAGAATAATGATGTGGAAGAGTGGTGTGGAATGAGATGGAATAGAGTGGGTGTATAATTTTAGAGAAAGTTTACACTGAATTAGGGTCTTGTAAAAGAGGAAAACTTGAATCAGTCTCATGAAATAAGTAAGTTCCTTATTAATTAGGTTTTAAACAGTCATCAGCTGAGAGCAGTACATATATCTATACCTGGAATGCAGGAAATCTAGCAGCTTATCCAGCAGGTGAAGTTTCCCACTAGCCTCAATCAGGTGGTCTCCAACTTCAAAAGGCTCTTGCTTTAAAACTGGAAAAGAAAGGGCCCATTCCCAATCACATGCCCTGACTCAGGACAAACTTCTTGAATTGAAAAGTCAATAGGTAGGCAACAGCAAGAGAACCCTTGTTCCTTTTAATTCATTATGTCCCTTAGTGACATCTATTTGAGGCACTTTATAACTATTTGCTTATGTCACTATCTCAGTGCAGCTTAACACCAATTTCAGAGCCTGGAACATCCAAAAAGCCTAATAAATACTTGCCTAGAAATCAAACCCATTCTTCAGGAAACTGAGGCAAAGGGTGTTGCCAAAGGTCAAGGAGATCCAAAAATAAAATGCTAAGGCTCTCACTCTAGAAAAGGAATCAAGAAAGAGGCTTAGGTGTATATAGGTGATTCTCAAGGTAAGGGTGGCAGTCAGAATATTCTGGAAGGGGTCATTGCCTTGGAGTTTTCTCTTAGTTGTGGCACAACTGCCCCTGAGTCCACTGCCCCAGATGCCTGGAGGTGTTTTCTTTGGGTGCTCCTGCTGCCCACACTACTGTTGCACACCAGAGGTCTTTTCTCTGGGCATGCCTGTGGTCTACACTGCTGCCACTGACATTGTTGCCCCTGACATTTTTGCTGCCAAAGCTGCTGCTGCTCCCTGGATGTCATCTGGAGGTCTTCTCTCTGGTTGCCACTGCAGCTACAGCCACAGCTGCCACCACTGCAGTTGCTGATCCCCCACCACTGCCAACAACACAGATGACTGAGCTGCTGCTGAGCACCTGCCTGCTGTCACTGACCCCCTGCCACTTACCACTTCTACCACTGCCCAGAGGTTTGCTGCCAGGGAGACTTCAGGTTTGGTTGCACATGATTGCATCCATTTTGAGACACCAGTCAGAGCCTGAGGTATGAGATACTGGCAGGTTTCCTGCTATTGCCATCTTGGGGAGTCAAGGTGCACCTGTCTGGGGACACCCACCACAATCTGGAGGTTGAATGTCAGGTGCCTGTGGGTTTGCCTGTACTTGGGGTCTTCCTCCTGGGGGTGCTGGTTGCTGCCAGCTAGTTATTGTCTCTCAGGATTGCTCATCACTGGTGGTCTATTTGCAAATTCCACTATCATTGAGATCTTGGGACTGCAACATGGTCAAACCTAAGACATCTGAGGCCCAGATTTCTGGGATAGTGACAGGGTCTGTCAGGGCCTGTCTGGGTCAGGAAGTCTTGTGGGAAGTCAGAGGCAGGGCTGAGAAGCATTTGGATGCTAGCAGAGACAGTTTTTCAATTTTCCACTGAGATTTATTTTATTTTATTTTTTCCTCTGGCATCTCTCTCCACTGTATTTGGAGCACAGTGTTTTTCATGCACCAATTTGTTGAGGATGTAGATATATGCATGGTGTTTTGCAGTTCTGCTGTATATTTTTATATTTCTAACTTTTTTTCTTTATATATATATTCTTCCTCTTCCTTGTCTGTTTCTCTGGATTCCCTTTCTAACTTTTCTCCCCCTAATGGTCAATCTCTGTTATTCTTCCACTCTTCCTGTGGATTTTTGCTTGTGGCTTCTCTTTTCTCCTTCATGAACATCATGGCCTGCACTATTTCTGATTTCTCAGTGTCCAATATTTGAGATTGCAAATCCTTTTGGCAAATTTTCTGTTTATATTGTAGACTGTGATTGAACTCATCATTGCTGTTTATAGCTAGAAGGCAGTGGACACCTTGGTGGAAGCTATTAGATTTGAGGATGTGTATTGTTTGTGCTGGGTGCTGTTGATGTTGGTCTTCCTCTTAATGGTGGTATACTAGAAAACTTCAGGGACAATATAGTTCTATAGAATAGAGTCTGTAGTACCACAGATTCATTCTACTACATGGGAAAACACACAAGCAACATGAAAAAACAAGAGAAAAAAGTGCCCAAAACAAATCAAGATGCCCCAATATGAGAATCCACTAACATAACAGTAGAAGAAATGTCCACAAAGGAGTTTAGAATACACATAGTTAAACTGATCTATGATTAAAGGATGGTATAAAGAGTGAAATCAAAGAGAAAAAACAGGAAGTGAAGGATCACTTCAATAAAGAGTTAGAGATTGTAGGGAAAAAAAAACAAGCAGAAATCCTTGAAATGAAGGTGTCCATAAACCAAATTTTAATTGTAATGGTAAGCATCACCAATAGACTAAACTATTTAGAATACAGAACCTCAGGCAATGAAGACAATATTATTTACTATTGAAAATAAAGTTGATCATGCAGAGAAGATGGCAAAAATCCATGAACAGACCTTCCAAGAATTATGGGAAAACATGAAAAGACCAAATATGGGAGTTATCTGGATAGATGAAGGAGCAGAGGTATAAACCAAGGGAATGCACAATCTTTTCAATGACATAATATCAGAAAATTTCCCAAAGCTAAAGAATAAAATGGGAAATCAAATACAGGAGGCTTACAGGACTCCAAATGTACAATATTACAGCAGACCCACACCAAGACACACTAAAATGAGAATGACTAAAATACAGAATAAGAGTAAATTCTTAAAGGCTGATAAAAAAAAGCAAATTACATATAGGAGAAAACCAATTCAGATCTCAAGTGATTTCTCAACCCAGAACCACAAAGCTAGGAAGACTTAGAACAACATATTTCAAACTTGGAAAGAAAACGGATGCCAACCAAGAATTTTATAACAAACAAAATTAAGTTTCAGATTTGAAGATAAAATAAAAACCTTCCATGAAAAACAAAAGTTAAAAAAATTCACAATTAGAAAGTCTGCACTACAGAACATTCTCATCAAAATATTCCATGAGGATGAAGAGGGAAAAAAAGTGAAAACCAGCAAAGGGAGAAACTATACTAAAGGAATAGTCAAAGAAGAAACTACATCAAATTAAAAGCCAGAAATAAACCAAATGACCATGAATACAAATCATATCTCAGTAGTAACCTTGAATGTTAATGGTCCCAATTCCTCAAGCAAAAGATATAGACTTGCAGATTTGATTAAAAAACAAAATCCAACAATAAGTTGTCTCCAAGAGACTCACTTCATAGGCAAAGACATCCACAGACTGAAGGTGAAAGGATAGGAAAAAAACATATCACTCATAGGAATTGTGGAAACAATCAGGGGTTTCCATCCTCATATCAGAAAAGGTGGACTTCTAGCCAAACTTATTCAGAAGGGACAAAGAAGGTCATTTCATTATACTGAAGGGAATTATACATCAGCAAAACATAAAATTATAAATACATGTGCCCCAAACAATGGAGCATCTATGTACATCAAACCCTTCACAATTTCACGAATCAAATAGACCACAGCACAATAATACTGGGTGACTGAACACATCTCTCTTACTACTGGACAGATCTAAACAAAATCTAAATAAAGAAACTATAGAACTCAATAATACAATAAATAACTTAGACATAACAGACATGTATACAATATTTCATAAATAAATAAGTGATACACTTTTTTCTCAGCAGTACATGGATCCTTCTCTAAAACAAACCACATCTTATGCCACAAAGTAACTCTTAGTAAATACAAAAAATGGAGATAATACCCTACAGTCTATCAGATCATAATGGACTGAAATTAGAAATCAATGATAAGATAAAAAATAGAAGCTATTCTAATATATGGAGAATAATACACTATTGAATGACAAATGGATAGTAGAAGAAATAAAGGATGACATGAAAAAATACCTAGAGTAAATGAAAATATGGATACAACAAACCAAAATTTCTGGGACACAATTAAGGCAGTAATAAGAGGAAAGTTCACTGCATTGAGCTCATTTATTAAAAGAATAAAAAGTCAACAAATAAATGGCCTAACTTTATATCTCAAAGCCATAGAAAAAGAACAAATCAACACCAAAAACAGGAGAAGATAGGAAATAATTAAAATCAGAACTGAAATCACTGAAATTGAAAAAGAAACAACTGAAAAAAATTGACAAAACAAAAATTTGGTTCTTTGAAAAATCAATAAAATTGATAAATCCCTAGCCACACTAATGAAGAGAAAGAGAGAGAAAACCTGAATTAACAAAAATACAAGATGAAAAAGGAAATATCACAACAGTCCCAACTAAATACAGAATAATTAGAAATTATTTTGAAAATTTATACTCCAACAAAAGAAAATACTGCAGACATTGACAAATTTCTAGAGACATATGACCTATCTAATCTGAATCAGGAAATCATACATGATCTAAACAGAATAATTTTAAGTAATAAAATAGGAAATACCATTAAAAGCCTACCAATTAAGAAAAGCCCAGAACCAGAAGGATTATCAACTGAGTTATACAAGATCTTCAAAGAAGAATTAATACCAATACTCCTCAAATTATTCCATGAAGTAGAAGGAGGGAACCTTTCCAAACTCATTCTATGAGACTAATATCACCTTGATACCAAAATCAGACAAAGACACATTAAGGAGAGAAAACTTCAGAACAATATCCCTGATAAACACAGATGCAAAAATTCTCAATAAAATCCTGGGAAATTTCTACTAAAAATATTAAAAAGATAGTGCACCACTATCAAGTGTGGTTCATCCCAGGGATGCAGAATTGGTTCAACATATGGAAAACAATAAATGTAATTCATCATATCAATAGACTTAAAAACAAGAATCATTATCTCAATAGATGCAGAAAAATAGATGCAATTGACAAAATACAGGACACCATCATGTTTAAAAAACTAGAAAAACTTAGGTATAGTAGGAACATACCTCAACATCATAAAAGCCACATATGATAAACCCAAGGCCAACATAATTCTAAATGGAGAAAAATTGGAAAGTATTCCCTCTAAAATCTGGAACAAACCAAGAATGCCCTTTCATCACTTTTATGCAACAATATCCATGAAACTCTAGTCAGAGCAATTAGAAAAGAGAAAGAAATTAAAGGTATACAAATAGGTAAAAACTATCACTATTTGCCAATAACATGATTCTTTATTTAGAAGATCTAAAAAATTCCACCAGAAAATTTCTAGAACTAATAAATAAATTCAGCAAATTAGGAGGATATAAAATCAATACCCATAAATTAAATGCCTTCCTATACATTAGTAATGAATTCACTAAAAGAGAAATAAAGAAAATTATACCCCTCCCCCCAAAAATGAGAGTAAACTATCCCATTCACAGTAGCCTCAAAAAAAAAAATAGGTATCAATCTAAAAAAAGAGGTGAAAGATCTCTACAATGAAAACTACAGAACACTAAAGAAAGAAACTGGGGCTGCCGCACAGTGGAGTGTAGTTTAATGGACAATGTACTGCTATGTATGCCTGAAGTACTTGAAATGCAAATTTGGGACAACTTTACCATCTAAATGCTTGGCTGGATTAAGCACCTGATGAGGATGGTTTTCAACAAGTTGGAGTAAGCATGCAATCGGTACTTTGGTCTGGAAAACCATATGGTTCATCTCGAAGTATTGTAAGGAAAATTGGTACTAACTTATCTCTGATTCAGTGTCTAAGAGTTCAATTTCAGCTTACCAGCCATGCAACAGAATGGAGTCCCAACCACCTGGTAGAGGATGCAGTGGTATCTTTTGCTGATGTTGGATGGGTAGCCACAGAAGGAGGAGAGTGTTCAACAATACTAAGGACAGAAGTCAGGTCAAAGCCACCCTTCATGAAGACCTTTCTTTCTTTGAGAAGCCCCCAAGCAGGCATATTTCCTTACCAAACTTGTCTCAAGAAGAACCTCCACCGAAGACCGCAACACTGGCCAATGAGGAAGCCCTGCAAAAGATCTGTGCACTTGAAAATGAACTTGCTACTCTCAGAGCTCAGATTGCCAAAATCGTAACTCTGCAAGAGCAACAAAATCTCACTGCAGGTGACTTGGTTTCTGCTACATCTGTTACCACAGCCCCACCTCCTCCCCCCCCACCACCTCCTCTACCCACTCCACCAGGGCTCCATCAAAGTAAATCTGCTATTGATCTGATTAAAGAGCAAAGAGGGCAAAAAGCCAGTGTTGGAAAGACTTTGACTAAGAACAGTCCAATGAAATGTGACATGCCAAATGTGCTAGAAATCCTTAAAGATATGAATACTGTAAAACTTCAGTTAAGAGGTCACAGCAAGATGTAAAGCCCATGCCAGTATATGCTACTGACCCTGCTGTCCTCATAGTAGAAGCTTTGAAAAAGAAATATGCTTATTGGTATCAAAGCAATAGTCAAGGTGAAGTTGAAAAAGGATCTCCAAAGTCTGAATCAGAGACCACCTCAGAGACAGTATTGTTTGGGCCACATATGTTGAAGTCTACAGGAAAAATGAAGGCTTTAATTGAAAATGTTTCAAATTCCTAATGGATAATGAGCTGAGAAAAATTTCCTGGTTCAGCTGGTTTGTGAGGGCTGAATTTGGCTAGTAGAAATCGACACTATTTAGTAAATACCTGACTTTAGTATTCAGTGGTCTCCTTTTTAACCTAGAGAATTAAGCAATAATGGAAGCACCATAACTTTGTTTTGCTTTATGAGATGGTCAGTTCTGGAGCTTCCCATAACATACTGAATTCTGACATGTTTTTCAAGTATAGCCAGGAGATGGAGGCTTCCAATCTTGAAAACATTTCTAGGATTTCAGAACACAGAAAGGACATTTGTGGATTTTACTGTGCATTTAAAATTCTTAACACTAATTTATCTGTACAAATATTTTATATACATATGTTTGGATATAAAACAGTTTAAAAATTATCAATGACAATGAGGGTATTGTTATCTTCATATGTTTTCAATGAGCATTTACTCTTAGTAATGGATTAGCTGGTGTAATTTAAGATGTTGGAATAAAATATTTGAGATTGGAAACTTCTTGCCTCAAACAGAACTTATATCTTAGATTCTCTCTCACATTTTTGGAGCTGAGCTTTGCATAGAAACCAGTTGATGTTCACTGGTGCAATTCCATATAATTTCCATTAGAGGGAAGTTGAGAACCAGGGCAGCAGCTTGTACCTCATTGCCATCCACGTACTGGGGAAACAAATGTACTTTCCAAGTGGTGACAGATTAAATTATTGAATTAAATCACTTTAATATAACCAGATATGCCATCTTTCTTTATTTCAGTTTAATAAATGGCATCATAAAAATGACTCATTGCTAAGTTAATAAATAATACTTCTGGAAATGTCAGCATAATGGGAGTTTAAAATTTTTAAATATTGGTCAAACTATTAATTTTATAATGAAACATTATTAAATAGGACTATGACTTTCTTATATATTATTTATCATTGGTCAGAATGCTGTTCTGATGAATTAATATTATGCAATGTAATTCTTAGATATTATTAGAAAGTGGAGAAAGGCCTTTCTCATCCAGGGCTTATAAGGACTTGCTATAAGTAGTCATTTGTAAGTGTTCAATAAACTTTCATGATTTTCTATTTCTGATAAATTCAGCTATAGTTAATGCCAGCATTTCTTACCATAAGTAAATATTTGAACTTTTAAAAATTTTATATCTAGTGAAGAAAAGTTATACTTCCTGGGAGAATTAGGAGATAAGTAGATAAATATTTTAAGTTATTGAAAATGTGTGTTCTCCTAAATATCAACAAAAATTATCTGAGGTAATTATCATGAGTTTGGTTATTTGGCTTAAGTTTAAACTGTGGCATGTTGTTAGATATTGTTTCTAATTTTTTGGTATGTTAAAGAATTCTGCCTTTTAAGATATTCAGAAATTCACCTGACACATATTTTGGCCTCCTAAAAAAATTATATTTGCATCAGTATTGAATTTTGGCTAGTACTCCAATGTAAGGAATTTACTATTTTAAAATAAAACAAACTTTATTTCCAAAAAAAAAGAAGAGAAAGAAACTGAAGATGACATTAGAGGATGGAAAGACTTCTCATGCTCCTGGAAAGGCAGAAATAATATTATCAAAATGGCCATACTACCAAAAGTGTTATACAAATTTAATGTAATTCCTATTAAAATCCCAATAACATTCTTCATAGAACTAGAAAAAACAATCATGAAATTCATTTGGGAAAATTAGAGATCCAGAATAGCCAAAGCAATCCTTAGCAAGAATAGTGAAGGAGGAGACATCACATTACCAGACCTTAAACTATACTACAGAGGTATAGTAATAAAAACAGCATGGTTTGGTGTCAAAACAGACACACAGATCAATAGTACAGAATAGAGGACACAAAGACAAACCCACATTAAAATAGGTATCTCTTACTAGACAAGTGTGCCAAAAATATTCACTGGAGAAAAGAGCCTATTTAACAACGGTGCTGGGAAAAATGGAAAGGACATGTAACAAAATGAAATTACACCTCTATCTCTCACCCTGCATGAAACTCAACTCAAAGTGGATCAAAGGCTCAGGCCTAATAGAAGAAAAACTAGACCCAAATCTATACCATGTCGGCCTAGAATCTGATTTCCTTAACAAGACCCCTAAAGTGCAATATGTTCAATCAAGAATCAATAAATGAAATGGATTCAAACTAAAAAGCTTCTTTTCAGCAAAAGAAACAATCAATAATGTGAAGAGAGAGCCTACAGAGTGGGAGAAAATCTTTACCACATGCACCTCAGATAAAGCAATAAACTCTAGGATATATAAAGAACTCAAAAAACTTAACACCAAAACCAAATAACCCAATCAATAAATGGGCTAACAGACATGTCACAGAAGTTACACAATCGATCAACAAATACATGAAAAATGTTCAACATTGATGGCAGTTAGAGAAATGCAAATCAAAACTACTCTAAGATTTCTTCTCACTCCAATTAGAATGGTAATTATCAAGAATACAAGCAACAGTAAATGTTGACAAGGATATGGGGAAAAAGGTACACTCATACATTGCTGCTGGGAATGCAAATTGGTGCAACCATTATGGAAAGCAGTATGATGATTCCTCGGAAACCTTGGAATGGAACCACTATTTGAACCAGGTATCCCACTCGTTGGTTTATACCTAAAGGACTTAAAATGAGCATACTACAGTGATGCAGCCACATCAATGTTTATAGCAGCTCAATTCACAATAGCTTAACTATGAAACCAACCTAGATGCCCTTCAACAGATGAATGGATAAGGAAAATGTGGTATGTATATATGATGGAATACTACTCAGCTTTAAAAAAAGAATGAAATTATGGCATTTGCTGGTAAATGGATGGAGTTAGAGAATCTCATGCTAAGTGAAATAAGCCAAACACCCAAAATTAAAGGCCAAATGTTTTCTCTGATATGCAGATGTTTATTCACAATAAGGTGGGGTAGAGGAAGAATAGAGTTACTTTATATTAGGTAGAGGGAGTGAATGGAAGGGAAGGGGTATGGGGGTAAGAAGGACAGTTGAGTGAAACACATATTTTTACCTCATGTACATATATGACTGCATGACTGATGTGATCCTATATGTATAATCAGAAAAATGAGAAATTATACTTTATTTATGTATGATCTATAAAAATGTATGAATGCATTCTACCAACATGTACAACTAATTAGAACAAATTTTAAAAACATAAAGAAAGAATATTCTTGAAGTTTTCCTTCAAAATCTACATTCCTAATGCCTCTTCTTCCTTAAAAAATATTCTAATGTGCATCTGATTAAGATACTGTTAAACTTTTAAATAGTTCACGTGCTACTTGGCAAAAAGTCTTTAACACAAGTACAGCAAACCTTCTGCATTCTTTGTATACTGGAGCCTCCATGGCCAGAAATTGCCTATCAGAGTGTGTAAAAAAATCCATTATTTGAATGAAAATGAAAACACAACACATAAATTTTGTAGGCAAGCACTAAAGCAGTGCTTAGAAACATACAGAAGTCAGTAAGATGAAGGGGAAGCAGCAAATGATTCTAAGAAGCATGTGGGTAGGAGGAAAAAGCAAGTGAAAGTGCTACTTCAGAAGCTGAGTGAAGAGTATTTCAAGGAAAAAGTGATCTACTATGTCAAGGGTTTCTGTGAGGTTAACTGAAATGTGATTTGACAATCACTGGACATCACAGAGATCACTGGTGAACTTGGCATAGTGCTTGAGTAGGTTCAACACTAGAGAAAATCTAATCATGAAGAAATACTCAGACAAATCCAGATTATGACACATTCTGTGAAACTACCAGTTTTATTCTCCATAACTGTCAACATCATGAAAGACAAAAAGGTCCCCTCCCCGCACCCCCCCAACCTTAAAAACATTTCTAGATTGCAGAAAAATAGAGACATGGCAAATGCAATACAGAATCTATGGATCTTGGATTAAGAGAGAAAAAGAAAAACATAGCCCTAAGGGATATTACATGAACATCTGAAGAAATCTGAGTAACATTAGATATAACAGAGAAAATGAGAATAAGCAAAATACATACAGTAAATACATGTAGTTTTTTTTTTTTTGAAGAATTCTGCTATGATTCTTTGAAGAATTCTGCTATGATACCCAGAACTACTAAAGAAAAACAATGTGGGGAAAAAGGACACTGCCTCACCATCAAACAAATATGGGTGATCCACACACTTTTGAAGCTGGGATAAAATATTCTGAAGTTTAACTTTCTTTGCCATTTCATTTTCAAATACATCTGTAATTTTGAAGAGAGAAATAAAAATGGACTAACAAATCAAAAGCAAAAACAAAAACAAACCCAACTCTTTATAAATAACCTTACTAATTTTATTGGACATTCCTCAAATTTATACTAACTCCCAATGGCTCATCTGCACTGAGAATTAATAGCATATCCACATGGAACTTTTCTATACATCACTTTGTTTTGAGAAGAAAGTCTATAAATTGAACTTGGGGGTGGTTTGTTATAATGACTGGAAATTTCTGAAATTTTCTTCTTTAACTTCTATTGTGGATTTAAGAGGGGGAAAAAGCAAATGGAGGACAAAAGGTATGAATGGATATTTAAAAGTGTTTGCTTCCTTGTAAGGAATAAGAAAAACTAGGCAAAAGGAAAAGGGGAAATTTCATCATGCAACAACTAAGTCTGATACACTTAACACTGCCATTGCCTTACTGCAGCTGACCTGAGTATCATTCAGAATACAAAATGCTACCCTATATTCTTGCTATACAAAGTGAGTGCATTTATAAAATATTTCCCTGCCCCCAAATCACATCCTCATTTAGTTTCTAAATGGATGTACTGCCCTCTGATTACCTTGTTCTTTCATCAAAATAGCCTTGTAGTATTTTTTCTGCAAAGCTGATATGACATGGTATATCACTACTTCTGCCTTCTTGGGAAGCTCTGTAGCTACCTCAGCTTTTACTCTCCACAGCAGAAATGGCTGCAAGAGGTTGTGTAGTTCACTTGCTGTGTAAGGAAAAAAATACAAGAGAGTGGTTCAAAAATACAACAAAGGCACTGAACTACTAGAGAACCTAGAGCAATTTACTTTCCTCATTTTCAAGTTAATTCTGCATTCTAGGTTAGTATAGCAATTTTCACAGTACAGACACTCCTGGACTTACAGAGTGACTGTATTCTTATAAATTCATCACAAATGAAAATATCATGTAAGTAAAACATGTATTTAACAGACATAACAAGCCAAACATCACAGCTTAGCCCACCCTACATTAAATGTGCTCACAACACTTACAATAGTCAACTCAGGCAAAATAATCTAACATAATAATATTTTATGAAAAACTGTTGAATACTTTATGTAATTTATTGAATACCTGTGTCTAAACACCACTGACAACATACAACACTGCAGAGCATCAGGTATTTACCCTCAAGTTCACCTGGGGAACTGGGGAGTTGTGACTTGCTGCTGCCACCCACCCTCACAGGACAGTACCTTACAACATATCTGTAGCCTGGAAAAGACTGTTACTCATGTTGTCTTATGACTGAATAGTATCCCATTGTGTATATACACCACGCTTTCTTTTTTCATCTGCTAATGGACATTTAGGTTAGTTCCAAATTTTGGGTACTGTTAATGGTGCTGCAATGAACACAAGAGTAGGGATATCTCTGTAACATGTTGATGTCCCTTCATTTGATAGGATTGCTGACTTGTACAGCAGTTCTAGTTTTTGTTTTTTGAGGAAACTCCATCCTGTTTTCCATTATGTTTAGATCAATTTACTCCTGCCAGGAGTATATCAGAATTCCTCTCTCACCACATCCTTGCTAGCATTTGTTAGTTTTTTTGTCTTTTTGTAATAACTGTTCTCACTGGGGTGAGGTAGCTTCTCTTTGTGGTCATGATTTGCATTTCCCTGATGATTAATGACTTTGAACATTTTAATATAACTAACAATAATGCATTATAGATCTCAAACCAGTTAGAATTTAGACACAATTTTGAATATACTCAACATAAAGAAGTTTGAGTATATGATATGCTAATTATCTAAAATGATCACTACTCAATGTATACATGAATCAAAACACCAATACCTCAAAAATAAGCACAAATATGTACATCAATAAAAATTCAAAATTCAAAGTACTGTTTCTATTGAATTTGTAATGCTTTTGTAAAATGGTAAAGACAAAAAATTGTAAGGTGAACACACATAATTAGAGGACCATCTGATTTCTGCCTTTACTGGGTTCTTCCCTATTCCTTCTGGACTTGTTCCTGGCTTTTAACCCCCAAAATACAAACATTTGAAGAGCTTGATTCTTTGTATTAATAATATCATTTTCAAGAAACTGTTTTCCAGGGTATTCTTGCATTTAATCTCACTGAGCAGCATAACAGAATAGAAATGTATGGCAAGTAATACTGTCACTATTTTTACAACAGTTAAGTGAGTCTCAGAGGAATTAAGCAACTTATCCAAGGACACACAGATGAATGTGAATATTGCCAGCATTCAAACTTGAGTTTTTGAGTTCTAATCCCTTGTGCATTGGCCAGGTATCCTGATCTTCAAAAATAATGCTAAATTAGAATTATACTTCACATAGGATTGTCAGAAACAGAAAATAAAAATACAAGCAACCAGCTAAATCTGAAATTCAGATAAACAATTAATAGTTTTTATATACAAGTTTGTCCCATGTCACATGTAATTGGATGTCCTATATTTTATCTGGAAACTCTAAACATGGGAGAAATCAATCAGAGCAGGTTCATGAGGTAATCTTTATCCTGTGGTATGGGAATTTTTGCTATAAGAAGTCTTGCAACTCATATTTAACCAGTACATACATAATCACTAGTTGGCCTCCTGCAATTTGTTTTGGATAATCAGCCTAGGATATTCAGATATTACAGGAATATTCAGATAATTGCACAAAGCAGAGGGGCACAGGTATAAGAGAAAGTTACTGGTTATATGGATGAAGGCTTCCCTTTTCACTTCCATGTCCCACTCATCTCAGACTTTTGGTTTCTGCAAAGTGTTAAAGAGAAAATACCAGTATTGCAGAATTCTTAAGGACAGTTTAGGACTACAGCATGCAATTACTTTTCTGCACTGGGAAGTGGCATGGAAAGTAAAGTCTATAAAAATTTACAATTTGAAGGCAGGCATTGTAACATATACTCGAGAAAGGAGGATGGCAAGTTGAAGACCAGCCTAAGAAACTTAGCAAGATGCTGTTTCCAAATTTTTACAAAAGCACTGGGAATGTATCTCAGTGGTAAATCACCCCTGGCTTTAATCTCCAATACCACAGAAAGAAAAAAAATTAAAAAGAAAATTGCAAGTTGTTTTTTTTTAAAAGTATACAGATCAGTTTGTACTTTCTATCTTCTTCCAAAAATGAACCAAATAAGCCTCAGTGTAGAATCATGTAACAAACAAATAAGAGTCATGAATAGCAGTTCACTGGACACAACATGAGGGACCCAACATCTGCCTTGTGTTTGTGGTTCTTTATTTGAAGAACTGCATGAATCCTATGGTTATCCATTCCCTTTCTTTTCTATCTGTAACTGTTATGCATTAGGGAAGTTAGTGTGTCAAGATCTCTTGGGGATGATTTGTTGAATGGGAATTAACCTGATTGGACTCTTTTTCAATATCCTGGTAATTTTGAACAAAATCTTCTACCTATTCCATGGAAAAAAGCTCAGGTTCCACAAAACTGAGGAGAGAGTGGAGCTCTTGGAGGCTGTTTTGGATAGGAGTTCCAGTCAACAGGAGACTGAAAGCCACTGAGAACTAGAATATGTAAATAAACACAATTAAAATTCTCTAACACTGGGAAGCAAAGGTGAGTTACTCATGACAACATTTATTGAAATGCAGAGTGGCATGATTTAATGGAATGAGTTAAGGCACATGAAATCAGGAGTCTCAAGCTCAAGTGGTACACTCTGTTTAATGTAGGAAATAATATCTCTTCAGTTTCAACTAAATTAAGGGGATAATAATCTGTAAAGAAGACACTGTCATAGGAATGTAAGTAACATCACTTGGTGAACTCTGAGTATTACATAATTATTCACTATGGTTATTATTATTCAATTTATGTAAGGATTCAAAAATGTTATGACCCACAAGAGGAGTTAACTTGGGCATCTGAGTAAACACATACACACGAGGAGTTTGAAAAGCCAGAGCTACAGTTTCAGGACTCTCTGCTACAAGTAAGAAACAAAATGTGCACTAACAAAATATCTGTTTATAAAGCTTTGCAGTACATCAGATGCAAGACATCAAGATTTCTGGATGTTTCTTGACATTCTGCCATAAGATATCCAATAAAGAAAGGACTTCTTTAAATTTTTGAGAAACAGGGCAGGGTATGTAGCTCACTGGCAGATCACTTGCCTAGCATGCATGAAGCTCTGGGTCAATCACCAGCATCACCAAAAAAAAAAAAAAAAAATGGAAAAACATTGAGAAACAGATAAGAACACCAATAACAGGAGAGATGAATGAAGGAAGAAAAACAACAATAAAAGTATTAGGCCAAGTAAGGTCAACCTCTGTATTGACACAAGAGCTTATACCAGGAGAATTAACTAATACAGCAAAGTTGAAAAGTCATATCCTATATATATATATATATATATATATATATATATATATATATTTTAAATATTAAAGTACAAACTTATGGCAAAGAGACACAATCAAGGGTCCCTACAAAGGAGGAAAAGAGGACACCAGAGAGAGCGAATGCCCTACCAGAAAGGGGATAAAAATGTTTGAAACTAATAAAAACTGATTTCATCTTCAATAAGACTCTAAAAACTGCAACTTCTAGGCCATTAAATACAGAATTTGGATCTAAGATTTTGCACTAAATGAACTCAAAGTTAAGTGATTTATTATAGGATGAGGATCAAATTTCAATTATCATCTCAGAAATTACCAAGTGTGTTCTCATGAGTGAGCAAACTTTCACCAGGTAAACAAGAAGAATGTAGTTCACATTCCACTGGCTTCTCAGCAAAAAAGGGCAGCACTAGGTTACAGTGATGTTCCTCAACTACTTTGCCAGAATGATACAAGAGATTGAGAGAAGGGAATGAAATCAAGAGTATCATAACAAAAATATGACAGATGACAGATTGGAGGCAATGTTCTATAAGCAATTGTTCTTTTCATGAGTCCATGTGAATGGTCAAAATTTTTGACTAGGTTAATGGGGGCAGGGGTGGTAAGGTATGTCCAATACATCTATGACTGCAGGCAGAACTATAAGATCATTTTTGCCAGAAAATCAAAGACACTCAAAAGAGAGTTGAAACATCTCCAAAAAAATGTATTTTATTGGAGTAGGTTCTTGCTAATTTGATAACTGAATTTTAGTAAATATTATCTCCTATATAAAAGAGAAAGGAAAAGTAATTAGCCATATTCTATATTACTTTTGTCACTACCCCTAAACCCCCAAAACAGATTCATTAAGCCCTGCAGAAATCTGTCTAAAAACATATCAATTTAGTTGACTATGTACAGACCTAAACTACATGTTTTCAAAGGGGAGTTAGAGGGGAGAAAAAACAATGAATACATGGGATATAAGATTTTTAAGCCTGTGAAACCATTCTGTGTGATACTATAATGGTGAATACATGTTACTACTGGTTTTTCCAAACTCAAATTATGTGCAATAGCAAAAGTGATTCCATAAATTATGGACTCTGGGTTATTTTGATGTGTCAATGCAGGTTCATTAGTTTTAACATCTCTCTTCAGGGAGATGCTGAGAATGGGGGGAGCATGTTTCTAAAGGGCCAGGGGACATATGGAAACTCTCTATACCTTCTACTCAATTTTGTTGGAAACCTAACTTGCTCTAACAAATAAATTCAATTAAAAAATGAAGGAGGGTTATATAAAAACTAAGACTATCCTTTGGGTTTACCTCTGAAAGTGTGTTATGTAGCAGACAACTTTGGTTTTTCAATCTATAAGCTTCATCCACAACAAGAATACTCCATGTGAAGCTGTGAGGAAAAATCCAAACATTCATTTTCAGGTAGCTCAAACACATTTCTCACAACCAGATCTTACTACAAAATTCTGACTTGTTAAAAAGACTAACAGTAATCCCACTTTGTTAGAAATATACCTGGAATCATGATCTTCCTATCTCAGAGGTTACTGAGTGCTTTTTTTTTTTCTTTTGCCAAGATGAGAAAGATCTATGCAGAAAGTAAGGGTACAGAGACAAAAAATAAAAGGATACATTTATAATCTTATACTATGTACCAGACATTGTGCTTGTCGTTTTATGTGCTATTTAATCCAAAAGAATAAGATAAGCAACCATAATTGTGCCAACAAGGAAAGTAAAACTCAGAAAGTTTAGGTAAATAGTTTGAGACCATAAAGGTAGAGCTAAGATTCAAACCCATAAGGAAAATCAAGAGACTTTAAAATGGAGGGGTGGTTAACAGAATCACAAATATGTTCAGGAAGATGCTGCCACTGGACTTGTTAGCATAGAGGACATTCCTGGCTAATGCCAGAGTATGTTTTGTAGTACAGCAGGTTATGACAGCAATTTCTCAAGAAGATCAGTCATAAAATCATATTTTAAAGAGATGCTACTGGTGGAAAGCTGTTAAAAACAATACAAAATATGGAAAAGGACTGGATGATATTCTAAGATGTAATACTTATATTATAGCAAGAAACTGAAAAATAAACTAAATATCCAATAATAGGTGAAATAAGTGATAAATACTATGCTGCAAAAATACTTGTATAATAACTAAAAAGATATAAATATTGAATATCATTTTTAAAAATGTGAAAACCATGCAAAAGACAATAAAGTATAAGTTATACAATTTTTAACTTCTAATTTTGTATGTAATATTATGGAATCACACTGCATTGTTTTTGTACTTGTAAAACTAAGTAGGTCAAGCAAAACAGTGGATAAAGAAGAACAATTCCTGAAAAATTAAAATAAAAATCTGTGTAGAGGCTGGCCTACAAAAAGGAAGGCTTCTTCCTCTGAGGCTACAGAAAAAATTCAGAGGAACAGAGATGCCTACTGCCATTTACCTAACGAGAGTGGTGCAGGTGAAGAGTGATCTGGGGGTCCAAAGAGAGGGCAGGAAGTCCAAGAAGAGCACTGGGCAGTGGAAGCAGGAGATGCATTTAAGGATTAAAAGGAGATAGGGTCCCAGTGAGGTTGGACAGTGGTTATGACATAGGTGCTGAGTGTCCATACTATAGTACCATTCAAAGTAGATTAGATTCTATTCCTTTGGAAGGACTAGACACAGGTTTGTATAAACACAAACATCTAAAAATGCTTATTCAATGCAGAAGGCCAAGTGAGGTGGAGGATTTGGTTCAATGAATGAAGGTGGGCTGAATAACTCATGAAAGGAAATTATTTTCTAAATGTATAATATGGTAATGGAGAAATATAACCTTAACAAATATACTTAAAGAATATACCTATGTTTTGGGATTCTTACTGTAAGTCAACATTATAAATATCCCTTTGTTACTAAGGTCCTTTACTCCACTCAGAAATGCATTCAGAATGGACTGAGATATAAAAATGTATTTCTGCAGGATAAGGTGACACTCCAGTGCTTCTAGATACTTAGAGAAGCTCTCTTAGAAAGAAGAATCATGGCACCAATTGCTGGGTTTGAATGTCTGCTCAAATGACTGCTCTGCCTTACTGGGATAACTGATCTGTTAATTTTCTCATTTGTTAAATAAATGATAATACCTACCTACTAGGGTTTTCGTGAAACCTAAATGGGACAATTTATATAAAGTATGCAAGAACATTTATGTACTGATTTTATTATCTTTTGAGACTTGCCATATATTACCTTGTATCATGAATATCTTTATACTGCTTATCCCTCTATTGACTCATGAGGTAGCTCAATGACTTACTTTCCTGGTTTTTACCAGTAACTCTCAACAGTTCCTTTCCATGGAGAGACTTCAAAAAAGTTAAGCTGGATATTAAGAATATAAAGAAGAGATGGGGGAATAACTAGTGGTAGAGCAGTTGCCTACCATGTGGGAGACCTGAGGTTCAATTTCCAGCACCATAAAATGAAATGACATAACATTAACATGACATGACAATAAAGAAATAAAGTAAAAGAATAAAAAAAGGAAAAGCATATATTCTTCTGAAGAAAAGATAATATACTCATTTAAATATAAATTAATTAAAACAAAATACTGCATAGTCATAAAATCTATGACCTAGTCTTTAGTAGTTAAAAATTAAGATTACAACAGAAACCCATGCACAACAACCTAGATGAGCAAAAAATATTTAAAATATTGATAAGGCACTCTGAAAACAAAACCTTCTGAATGGCAAAGCAGCACAGAGGGCAGGATGGCGCACATCTATAATGACAACTACTTGGGAAGCTGGAGGATGGCAAATTCGAGGCCAGCCTCAACAACTTAGTGAGACTATCTCAGACTAAACAATGCAAAGGCCCAGGCATGCAGTTCAGTGGTAAAGTGTTCCTGGGTTCAATCCCTGCTACCAAAATGTAATTAAAAATGACAAATTAGAAGTATACTTCAAACATCCTTTCTAAAGAGTTAATTATACAGTACTGATTGCTACTGTGTTATTTTTTAAGGTCTTTTTTATTTTTCTAGACTGCATTTTAATTCATTGTACACAAACAAATGAGTTACAACTTTTTGTTTATATGGTTGTACACAATGTAGATTCAAACCATTAGTGTAATCATACATGTACACAAGGTAATTATGTCTGTCTCATTCCATCTTTCATACCCCCACCTCCTCCCTCCTCTCATTTCCCTCTACATAATCTAAAGTTCCTCCATTCTTCTCTTACCCCCCAAACCCCCACCCCTATTCGGTATTATCATCCACTGATCAGGGAAAACATTCGACCTTTGGTTATTGGGGATTGGCTTATTTTACTTAGTATGATATTCTCCAATTCCATTCATTTACCTGCAAATACCATAATTTTATTCTTCTTTACAGCTTTATAATATTCCATTGTGTATATATACCACAGAACTTTGTTATTTCCAGGAAAAGTCTCCTATATTACTGTAAAATCACCAAATAGCAGTCCTGAAAGATGTCTATGCAAGCTACAAGGTAACAAATCTAGTGTCTAGGCAGGATGCTGGGGCACCCACCTGTAATCCTGGAGATTCTGGGAGTTGAGGCAGGAGGATTATAAATTGAAGGCCATCCTTGGCAACTCACAGAAACCCTGTCTCAACATGTTAAAATAAAAGAAATAGGACTAGAGATGTAACTCAGTGGTAGAGAACTCCTGGGTTCAATCCCCAGTACCAAAGCAAAAACAAAGAAACAAACAACAACAAAAAAAACTAGGAATCTACTAAACACCAACCATGTAGATGTAATCTCGGTTCTCACAACATTCATCCAAAGAAAGTCCATTATCCCCTCTTTACCATTGAGGACACTGAAGTTCAAGGAAATTAAATAGCTAACTCAAGGACAGATAGCTAATGAGTAGAGATTAGAACACAAGACTCCCACTATGCCTGCCTAAGAATAAACAGGACCCAAAGAAGACAGACCAGACATATCAGGAAAGTGGCAAAGTACCAAACAATGTAAGAAGAGATAAGTCTTCCACACATGCAACACATTTTCTGACAGAGTACAATATACTCATGATTTTAGAAATGGTGCATCTTTTAAGCAAATCTAAAAAATTAAGGAAGACACATTAAAAAGACTGGTATTGTTGGGAGTGGTGGCACATACCTGCAATCCCAATGACTTTGGGAGAATGAGGGAAGAGAATGACCAGTGCAAAGCAAGCCTCAACAACTTAAATGAGGTCCTAAGAAACTTGGTGAGACCTAGCCCTAAATGAAAAATAAATAGGGCTAGAAATGTGGCTCAGTGGTTAAACACCCTTGGACTCAATCCCTGGTACTAAAAAAAATAAGAAATTAAAAAAATAAAAACACTGCAATTGATAAATTCTGATATTAATAAGCTAGTTTCTTATTTCTTCTTAACTCTCTTAAACCACAGGCTCTAAGTCTTTTAACTTGTTAACTCTGTAAAAAAAATATAAGCCCAATTTCTAAACTAGCACTCTCATATGAACAGAAGGGAGGAATGGTTAAGTGGAAGGTCTTACAGTTACCCAGTCTTAGTTTAAACAAGATTATAAAATGAGACTGAAATTAAGCATCCCCCATTCCTATAATCCCATTATCAGACATGTTGCCTCTGTATACAAAACCCTCCCACCTGCCTGCCAGCCTCCTGCTAGTTGTCAAAAGAGGAAGCTAAAGTGCCACTTTCCAGGGAAGCTTTCCCCCTTGATCCACCAGGAAAAAGAGGGAAATATATCTAGCTAATTGAAGCACAGTGACCCTTCACTTCATTTAGTCACAGTCCCTCTTTTAGAACGTGATGAAGGTAGACTGTACCCCTAGAAAAATGTGTGCTATCAAAAAAATTTAAATATAATTTCAGTGGGTTTTACAACTTCTAAGGACCCAGGTTATAAATTCTTGCTTTAGAGAAAAAAATGACTACCTCATAGGTAGTCAGCAGTACATGAAAATGACTCCTGCTTTAGATCTTGCTGAAGATGTGCCCTTTTCTCCTTGTCCCCTGCATACTTTATACAGGAAAGGCCTGGAGCAAATCTAAATCCAAGAAAAGAGGCAGATGAACCCAAATGCTAAAGCCATGAAATGGTGTGTGCATGTCATGAAAGGACTGCAATGTGCAGACACCATTCATTAAGTGCTGATCCCAGAAAGAATACTGGGAGTCTGAATTGTTATCTAAAATAAGGTTAAACCTCAGGGAAGGTCTGTGGTAAGCAGGGAGAACAATCAGGTCTAAGAGGGTCTTGTGCTAACTGGAAATGCAATGATGTTTCTCATTTTAGTTACTTCCTATGTTTCTATGGGAAGGATAGTTTCTCCCTTTATAAGTAAATTTTATTTATGATACCAAAAGATGCAATTTATATGACAATAAGAGCAATATGAAGGTAGAAAGCTATATTGATATAAAGCTTTATATACTATTGAAATTGTTGCCATCAATCTGTATAAAATTATTTTAAATGAAAATATTATTTTAATCACTAGGGCAACCATTAAGAAAATTTTTCAAAAATATTTAAAAGAAAGGAAACAAAGACATTGATTGATATGCTAGAGGATATCTATCTCAAAATCAGGCAGTAATGAATAAATACAGGAACAAAAAATTAGCAAGTACTAGCCTTGAAATTGCAGAATGGTAACAGTAACACACATTGGATACTCTTGCATCAGATCCTGTGTCTTAACCTACAATGTTTTAATTCAAGCATTCTGGAATAAAATCATTGAATATGACAATATTTTGATTTATGATATTTTACACATCATTTAGAAAAATATCAACATAAATAATACAAGTCCAGCTACATCTACTCTGTACCTTTCCATCTCTTCTTTCCAGTTGTTCAAAACAGACAGGGGACAGAGAATCAGAAATGATCCTTAATCATTTAACCTTCCTGCCAAGTAAATTATGAGAGCAATCATCTGAAACAAAGCAAGAAGGCAGTTTTGATCACATTTTCCATAAGAAACAACAAAGTTCCCACAGCTGTAGGTTGAAAACACAAACTCTTATATATGACTTGCTTCATAAAGAAATTATGTACAATCTTTCACACATTAGGATACTAATACATTCCTAGAGCAAAATTAGGTAAGCCTCAGTGAGTTTGCTGAGGGAATTGATGGTGTTCAATTACTTCAGGAGTTAAGAAGCAATAAGGTTCAATATTTGTGTAATTGAACTTCTAACACAAGGAAAAAAAGTCAGGAAAAAATAGAAATCAATGAAACCAACACAACTGATGGAAAAGAGCAGGCATACTTGAAAACATCAAGCCAGAAATGCTAAGACCTGACTATAAACAGGACTTATACATTATGACCTCCGCTGCTGGCCCAGCTGCCCTGATGAGAGTGCTTTCCTTCCTTCCCAACTGTCTCCTGCCTTCTGTGTTTTCCTTCCTTCTGTATAAATTTATAGAGTGCCTTCTGTTGGCTTAAGTTCTATGTGAACAAAACCTATAAAGGCCCTTGGTCTTTTTTAGTTGGTGCATTATGATTATACTGAATAGTGGGATTTGTTATGCCATATTTGTATATGTTCATATCTAGAACACAAATTCAAATGGGGAAAATAGACAATAAATCATTCTCATAAGAAGTATGGGTATAAAATGAAACTTTGTAAAGCCAAATGGGCACACTTCAGGAGATGCCTGAAGGCACTTATGACTCTAAAATTGCAGTGATATGCAAGGAAAAAGAATACTCTCAACAAATGAAAACATTTGAAGAGCTTGCATCCCCAAATACTGTGATATTTCTGAGGAAAAAATAGGCCCTTAAGGCTCAAATTCAAAATCCTGTGAAAACTATATGCTCAAAGATGTTCACATCAAAATTTACTTAAGTAACCCAAAAAAGGGGGACTCATGACTCCTCTCAATAGAACATTTAAGTAAATTATAAATACTCTTTATGGCATTTTATGCAGCCAGTTGAAAATGATCATGATATAATAAAATGCAACATTACAGTGGCAGTGGTACATTAACAAATAGAAACCATATGAGCTATATGGGCACTATAATTTCATTGATATAAAATATACCTTGCTGCTTGCAGGTGGTTAGAATGCTGTGATGATAGAGTGGCAGTTCACTTTTTTGACATGATCTTATTAATTTCATAAAGGAAATAATTTTCTTATTTAACTATCCCAGCCCAAACTGTGCCCAGAGCAACACTCTAATAAGTTAGTTAATTGAATTAAAATCATTCTGTTTAGCATTCCCTGAGGATACAATTTAGAAAAAAGTTTATCTTTTATTACCAAAAATCAGATGTGTCTACAAAATTAATTTGGAGTCATTAGTGAATTCTATCAAACATCTAAAAAATAAACAATAACAATTCTACATAAACTCTTCCTGAAAATTTAAGAGGAACACTTTTCAACTTATTCTATGAGGCCAGATTTACCAAAATACTAAAACCAGACAAAATTATTATAAGAAAGGAAAGCTGCAAGCCAATATTTTTCATAATGTAGATGCAAAAATTCAAAACAAACTTCTATCAAAACAGATTGGGAGTTGGTATATATTTGAAGAATTTAAACTACAGCTGGAAAGGCAAAGGACAAGTGGAATTTTCTGGCTCTCAATGAAGTCAGTAAGACAATTTCAATTGCTGAGACAAAAGAGATTATAGGAAGGACACCTCATCTCCAGGAAACTGAGTTTTATTGTACTTTCATAATTCTCAGTGCAGGAATAAACCAGGAACATTTTCTTTGCCCAAGAAAGCTAAGAGGGATCTGTGATGAATCTCAGGGTACCCTACTGAGAGGTCATATGGTGTTCTGAATAATGCCAAGATTGATGAGGTACACGTGGACTAAATAAGTAGCCTTCAACATATCATCAGACTAGCCTACATGCAGCACTGCTCTAGCTCAAACTTTAGATATGTAAGGTGAGCGTTGGAGGGGATTGAACTTCTAAAAAGATGATGAGACCCTTGCTCATTTTCACCAGTGACCACTGGTGAAACTTTCTTGGGATTAGGAAGTTTTTATCCTCCTAATTTCTGATCAAGCTGCCTCCAACATATATCATAATTATACCAGGATATCTTTGGTATCCTTCAGATAAGTAATCCTTGTGTGATTAACCCAAGGGTGTTGTGACTGAACTTTCCTTTAATCCAAGCCCACATATGTCAACCCAGGGCAGTATTGCTGATTACCCTGACAGAAGCATCAATTTCAACACACCACCTACTGATAAATGCCCAAGGGGGCCACATCTGATTCTCCAGGTTTCTAGGCTCTACCTCACCTGCAACACTTTTTAAAAAAAATTTAGTTATAAATGGATCCTTATTTTATTTATTTATATGTGGTGCTGAGAACTGAACAAGGTGCCTCACACATGCTAGGCAAGTGCTCTAACACTGAGCTAAAGCCCCAGCCCCATACCTCAAACCCTTTTAAGGCCATTAGATTGCTAAGTTGTATTTTGGAAAATAGTGTACTTCCTCTTCATTTCTCTATCACAGTAGAAAAATGGGAAGCAGCCACACCCCAACCCACCCCCACTGAGGAAGGGAGATTAAAATTAGAAGCAATATAGTTAACTTCATTAAGTGTTATTAAGGAGGTCAGAGTCAATTTGATCCTTGGGCAAGTATACATACTTAACACAGAGAAAAGTCCTAAGCCTGGGCCATTAACTGCACTTATAACTCAAGTAATTAACTCTTCTCATAGATACATGTCAAAGTTCATATAAAATAAGGGTAATGACATGATTCTTAAACACCCCACAACTGGAAAAATCAATGCCAAGGTTGTGATCTCTTAATAAAAGTGAGGCATTTCACATTCTAATATAAAAATAGATCTTGTAGCTAATAGCTAAGATGGTAATGAAATGTGAGGAGGTATTTAGGTGGAGGTGAACAGTGTTTGTTCCACACTAACATACCTGGCAGGTATTACCAAGGACCATCTCATTTTCCAGGATGCAGCCATTCTGACAGTGGAAGCATTGGACCAGTCAGTTAACTCCCTCTAGTTGATAAGGCTGTAGATGAATTCCTAGAAATAAAAAAATACAGCAAAATCAGAGAGTAGACATATATGTGGGCTAAGCTCTAAGACTCTGAATGAAGAACATGACTTACATTCCCTTAATGTCAAACTTTACTACACATATCTTTACTGGGAAGTTCTATGTATAAAAACATTAGTTGATTTCCAAAGTACTTTATGTGCAGACTTGGGTCACCAATCAAAGCCCTAAGATAGCCTGTTGCTGTTATATTATCCACTTGATAGATGAGAAACTCAGCTTGGGATTTGTTCTCTAATACCCAGCTCATGTCATTGTCCTTTCCTGGAAATGAAGCACCCCTGGTAATGATGCAACTTAACAAGCAATATATGGATAGTTCACATGCTTGATTAATGGCACCTATCTGAATTCGCCATTTGTGCTGTGTTGTTACTAAAGAAAAGGGGAACAGTAAAACACCATGACCCTGAATGCTTCCTTTCTGTTCCCAAAAACCTACCAAAATTAATGGAACAATGAGAGCAAACCTGATCTGGAAAGTTCAGATACATATTATATTAAAGGACACTGGATTTCTCTCATGCACACTGGGAAGTTAGTGTTATGTGTAAAAATCTACTTTCTTGCTTGTACACTGGGTCAGTTGCTCCTTGGAATGCTGGTCATATAAGCAAACTAATGCTGATGTCACTGCTTCTTCAGTCTAATGCATAAGCCCCCCTGAATGGGGATGAGCAAAAAACTGAGGACACAGGAAAGGACACATGTCATTCATTTGGGCAGTGCCACTAGGCAAAACACCACAGAAAGAGAGGTACTGCTTGGAGAAGCACCTTAAGAGACACAGATGCTCTCAGTCAGTCTGTTGCCATGGAACTCTTCCTGGAGCTGCCACTGATCTGCTATAAGCTTTCCCCAATGAATCATGTCTCCCAAGCTGTCTTCAAGCAGCTTCTCTGGCCTTCCTACAACCTAGCACTACTGGGTTGTGGAGTGTCACATGCTAAAGGACAAAATAAAAGTAGGACTGTATGCTTCAACAGAGAAGCAGAGATAAGAATGGAAATGTATGAGCATCTATCTATAAATAGTTCAAAAGTAAAAGGTTGGAGTGGTAGATAAAGAGTGACCTTCAAAGAGTTCATGTGTAGACCCCAAAATCAGTGAGTATGTTACTTTATTTGGCAAAAAAGACCACAGACACAATTAAGGTTCAGGGTCTTGAGATTGGAAGATTGTACTGAATTATCCTGGACTACCCAATCTAATCACATACATCTTTAGGAAAGGAGAACTTTTACCAGTTGTGATTAGGAGGTGACTATAGTGAAGCAGACTAGGTACCCCCACCCAAAAGACCCTTGCCATAATTAAGCTTCTCCTCTTGTCAGATCAGCAGGATGTCTTGGGGTTTGAAGCTAGCCCTTTCTTGTAAATGCCAGGTTTGCACATAAAATGTGTGTCAGAGTTAGTCTGCAAGCTTATTGTACAAAAAGATATTATCTCTGTTTTCTTGATAAAAAATTATGAAACCTGATCTAGGGGATGGATCAGAAAGCAAAAGTCATGTAAAACCTCCAGGTCCCTCCTCCCACTGGATACAAAGTTCAAAAAATTTCCAAAATCTTTGTTCAGAGGAAGAATTCTTAGGCAAGAGTCACCCTGGACCCTGCAGTCAATGAACCTGCTTCCTGAAATCTCCTCAGGTGTCAAGCCTCTTCTGTCCTACATCAACAAAAGGATCAAATAGATGCATGTTGAAGGATATAAAAAAGGAGGACAGAGGCCCTGGCATGTTTTTCATAATTACCTTTTTTGTTTAGTTTTTTGGAAGAGTGGTCACACCTGATCTGTTGATCTCCAGAGTTAGGCCTCTGTCCTAGGACTCCAGTAACAGAAATGTTCAGGCTCTTGACTATATCAAGTAAATGTCTGGGCTATAATATTCTAAATAATTTTGCAAGATATTACCATTGGAGAAATTGAGTAAGATTACATGGGATCTCTGTTATATTTTTTAAACAGAATGTGAATCTGTAATTATCATAAAAGACATTTAATTAAATATGAAACTATATCCACAAAGATAACAGTATTTAATACTTGAGACAACTGCAAAAATTTTTAAAAAAATCCAAAAATTTAGGCAGAAAATAATTTAATATAGGGAATTAGGTCACCATAAAATTGTTGGAAGATCTAGAAGAGTAGCCTCCAGGTTTAGTTTCCTGGTACAACTATTGAATAACTACCATAGAACTGGTTCATTAAGGTAGCATCAACCTCCATGACCAGGAATCCAGGAACCAACCTGAAAGCACTGGCACAACCAAAAGCATAGGCTATTTCCCCAAATATTTTATAAAGAGCACGAACTACTTCTGGAATTAGGTAAATTAAAAATTTAACTCACAAAGAGTAGTTTCCCAAAATATTAATTTATTTTGGCAAATAGGAATTACAAGTTACAAGATTCAATAATTATGCCTTGGGCTACTTCTACTTCCTGTTTCTTTCCCTACAGTATCAGTTTATAAATGCCAATTGATAAATACCCCCACTAATCTTCCTATATACTTCTGCTTTTACTCATTCTATCTCATCCTCTCCATCTTCACACCTCTTGTCTACTCATTTTCACTAACTCATATCCACATGTAGTTTTCTCTGTAGCTGGATATCAACATGCACACACTGTTGATAGGGAAGCACTTAGCCATTTACACTTTAGTCAAGATACGCTGAACTCACAAAGGTCAGTCCAAAAATTCGTACTTATATTGGATAAACACTCTGCCAGACTTCTACTCTTCAGACATACACCCTCTCCATCCATCCGCATCCATCACTCTTCTAAGCAGAACACAGAACTACACCTTTGGTTTCCTTTGGAGAACAACAAAACCTCACACTCCCGTGGTATTTAGTGCATAAGTATGAGCTGAATAAATGCTTGCTTTCATACTTTGAAAAGCACTGGTTCACTAATCCAGAAACTCAGTGGACAGGGCCCATCTTTGCTTTGTTGTCTCCCACACCCAACACCCAATAGCATGCTCTCACTAGCATTTCAATAGAATGATGAGTAAATGGCTATATTATTATTGAGCGTGATTCTGTCACTCTGCTAAAGCACCACCACATTCTGGGTCTGATAAATAAGGAAAAGGAGGTTGGGAGAGGCTGAATGGAGGGTGGGTGCTGCAGGTCGCTACCCACACTCTCCAAGCTTAGAGGACCAAGAGGAGGTCAGGTGAACCTGAAATCCTGGAATTGACAACACGTGCGGTAAGGAGTCTACAAACTTTTGCTTGTTTGCATTTGTCAAAATACAGCCTTGAGGGTGATTAACCAGTGGCAAATCATCAACTGCGCCTGCATAGTCAACAGAGAAGAAATCAAAAGTGGAACAAGAGTTTTCAGTTTTTACCAAAGCAACGACACAGGCCAGGCCTCCAAACCATGGGAAGCTGAAGTGCAATTGCACAGCCTGAGGTGCCAGGATGCAGACCACGTTCTGAGACCTTCGCTTCACGCACCTTTGCATGTCTCCCCTTCCACCAGCCAGGCCAACTGGATGGGACCTAGGCCCAGCTCCAACCTCCATGCGTGCAGCTGGGGCTTGGCATCTTCCGCACCCACCCACCGCCGGCAGACCAAAGGCCCTGGGCCCGCGGGAAGGCTGCCCTCATAACCCGGCCCGCAAAAGATCAGTGCTCAGGAGTTGTCGAGTCTGAGCGGTTGTTCGCCCAGACCCCACTTACCTGTCAGGTCGCACTAGCTAAGTCCTGCTCCTCCACCCAAGTCCCCACCGCCTCGGGTCTGCCCTTTGCCTGTAGGGCTAGTAAGAAGCCTGGCACATCGCCCTCCATCTGGCCAGGAGAGACTCGGCCCAGGGGCCCTGTGTGCTTGGCCTTTCCAGTGCGTGGGGCAGGACCCAGCGGGCGCTGCGCAGCCGCCAGGGGGCGCACGCTGAAGATGTCTCGGAGCTGGAGCTGCTAGTCAGCCTCAAGGTTAGTTCAGGAATTCTTGGGTAGAGTGCTGGAATGGCTACTTGGTTCTCAGGAGCGTGCTCAATTCTGTTGACTCTAGTGATAAATTGGTTAGGACGCTGAAATCCCCTGACCTGTTCCATGTTAGCTGTAGGCCATGTGAAAGCCTAAGAATGTAGTGAATTGAAATCACCAAAGATGTTTTGCCACCAAGGATGTTTCAAGGAAACCATTGGGAGTAGAATAACCAATGTGTTAACTTAAGGGTGACTCAACATCAGTTTTGAGTGACTTTATGATGAAGCATACCACTAATACAAATATGATAATAACAAAATAACTGCATTTATTTATGTAGTTATATGTGCTATCCTAAGGAGTTTTCACATATTTTCTCATTTAACACTCACAACAACCTATAAATAGGTCCTATTTACTATGACTGAATGGTAATTGGCAAAACAGGGAACACAAACTGTATTATTCTCTTGTTTTATTGTTCTATTTAGTTATGCAAGACAGCAGAATGCATTTTGATTCATTGAACCAAATGGAGTAATTTTCATTGCTCTGTTTCTATACCATGTAGATTCACACCATTTGTGTAATCATACATGTACATAAGGTAATGATTTGTCTCATTCCATCATCTTTCCTTCCTCCTGCCCCCTACAACCCCTCATTTCCCTCTACACAATCTAAAGTTCCTCCATTTTCCAACCCCCTCCATGTATCAGCATCCACTTATCAGAGAAAACATTTGGCCTTTGGTTTTTTGGTATGGACTTATATCATTTAGCATGATATTCTCCAACTTCATCCATTTACCTACAAATACCATAATTTTATTCATCTTTATGGCTGAATAATATTCCATTGTGTATATATACCACAATTTCTTTATTCATTTATCTATTGAAGGGCATCTAGGTTGGTTCCACAACCTAGCTATTGTGAATTGAACTGCTATAAACATTGTCATGGCTGTGTCAATGTAGTATGCTGATTTTACAACCTTTGGTATAGGCCTAGGAGTGGAATAGTTGGGTCAAATGGTGGTTTCATTCCAAGTTTTTGAAGGAATCTCTATACTGCTTTTCAGAGTGGCTACACCAATTTTCAAACCCACCAGCAATGTATGAATGTACCTTTTCCCCATATTCTCACCAACATATGTTCTTGCTTGTATTCTTGATAGTTGCCATTCTGATTGGAGTGAGATGAATCTTTAAGTAGTTTTGATTTGCATTTCTCTAATTGCTAGAGATTTTGAACATTTTTTATATGTTTGTTGATTGATTGTTTATATTCTTCTGTAAAGTATCTGCTCAGTTCCTCAGCCCATTTATTGATTGGGTTATATATATATTTTGGTGTTAAGTTTTTTGAGTTCCTTAAATTCTGGAGATTAGTGATCTATCTAAAGTGTGTATGGTAAAGATTTTGTGTCACTCTGTAGACTCTCTCTTCACATTATTGATTGTTTACTTTGATGAGAAAAAGCTTTTTAGTTTGAATTCATCCCATTTACTGATTCTTGTTTTTATTTCTTGTACTTTGGGAGTATTGTTAAGAAAGTCAGGTCCCAAGCTCACATGATGAAGATTTGGATCTACTTTCAGAACCTGTATTATTTTCTAACTAACATGATCAGAATATTATTTCCATGTAAATTAATCTTGGTGCTTCCATTTTAGAAGAGTACCCCCCTTCAATAAATTCATTGTTAACTACAAAGGAGTTCAATTTAGGTTGTTTTTTTTTCATAAAAACTCCAACAAAGTACCATTTTATGAAGCTAATTTTGTGTCTTGAGTCTTGGTGAATACTGATTGAGCCACCTTATTTATGTGTCAAGCACTTATGGTACTAGAGATAGAGGCTACTAATCTCATGGAGCTTATATTTGAAAAGAAAAAGACAAACAATAAATAAAAATCTGGTAGTAATCAATGCTAAGATCAATGCTGAGACAGAAAAATTGTGTCACAGCATAGGGCCATATTGATTTTGTGTAGCACCTTTGCTGTTACCCAAGTCCTACACCAGAGGCCTAACTCTGGGTGTCCTAACAAATCTGAAATGCCCCAAAAACCAAATGGAAAAAATAATGAGGAAAAGAAAGAAAGAAACTTTAATCAGTGTAGCTGTATTGGAAAAACAAGTGATATCAAGTGTCTCAGTCCTGTCTTTCAGGTTTGATGTGAGCTTTGGCTTAAATAGAGAAAGAACTGGGGCCAGAGACAAGAGGTATGTGTAATAAGCAGGTTTGGTCAAACTGTGGTTTGGTTTATCATTTTCTTGAGTTATGATCACACCAAGTCTTACTGGTATTGAAGAAATTGCAGCAGTTCCAGGGGCATCATGGATTATTTATCTATTAGATCTATGACCCTGGAATGGGGGACAATTTAGTTCCCATGGGACTATACTGCTCCTGCTGAGGGAGGGCAATCTCTTCATGGTTGATCTGCCTGCAAGACTCACTGTGGAAAATTTAGCATAATGACTGAAGACTTCTAGACACTACTGCAGGACCCTGGAACAGTACACAGTAAAAGCAGGCAGTTTGTGAAAAATGCCTTAGTTGTTCTGACCTTGATGTCTTTGGCCTTGAAGGAAGCACATTATCAACTTTAGATGAATACTCCTTAAATAATTAATATGCTTATGCTTATATAAACTAGTATAGCCATTATGAAAATACTATGGGTCTCCACAAAACAACAACTAGAAGTAGAACTATAATATGATCCAGAGTTGAGCAGGAATCTGACCCAAAATTTAATAAGGTAAAAAAAGAGAGAAATACTAAATAAAGTCAGAGATGCCAAACTTTATCCTGCTTTTAGTTACCCATTGGGCATCAGCAAGTCCAAGAGTAGAGACAGGGCTTCTTAGCAAAGGCATCCTAAGTCCCTGTTTTACTACCCTATTTGGGTGTTTTCTCAAAACCTTATTATTTATACCTTTTGGTGGCTTCTCTGGAAGATCCTCTGTTCTATGATACTGCTACTGAGTGTTTTTTGCATTCTATTCTCTGTTTGACTCATTTCCTCCCATCCAGATTCTCATGCACTAAATTTATCTGTTAAAGTAATGATATCAACCACCTGCCACTTAAACAAAAGGATGCTGATTATTTTTAACTTTAACAAACTAAGTAGACCATTGATATAATGAGTCTAGCATTTAAAATATAGTTGACAAATGCTAGCTGAGAGACTCCAGGTGTGCAAGTCACATAAAACATTTAGAAGCTTTACTCTGAATGCTGTATGAAATGAGTCTATAGGTGAGAAGAAGATACTTCAGGTTGGAGGCTATTGCAATAGTCTGGGCAAAAAGATGATAATTTGGGGGCCAGCATGGTAATAGTGGTGTGGTGAGTAGATAATTGAACAGGTAATGCCTAGAAGATTCAGAAATTGAGAATTGGGGAGAAATAGGAGAATAAAAGATGATTTCAAGGATTTGGCATTAGCATGTGGTAGAATGGAGTTGCCATATGGAAGGAGGAAGACAGAACGAAAGAGTTTGGGGAACATCATGAGTTCATTTGTGTGGCAAGTATGCAGACATAGGAGAACTCTCATACATTCCTGGTGGGAATGTAAATTAGTACAGCCATTATGAAAAACACTATGGGGCTCCTCAAAAAAAAATAACAATATAAATGAAAAGTAGAGCTACCATATGATCCAGCAACTACATTACTGAGTGTATAGCCAAAGGAAATAAAATAAGTATGTCAAAGAGATATCATTTCCATGTTTATTATAGCACTATTCATAATTGCCAAAATATGGAATCAACCTAGGTGCCCCTTTGTAGATGAATGAATAAAGAAAATGTGACATATATATACAGTGGAATATTTTTAAGCCAAAAAAGGATGAAATTCTATCATTTAGAGCAACATGGATGAGCCTGTGAGACATTAAGTGAAATAAGTCATACACAAAAAAACCACATATTTTCACTTAAATGTGGAAACTGAAAAAGTTGATGTCATAGCAGTGGAGAGTAGAATAATGATTACCAGAGTCTAGGAAGAGTGAGAAGAAGAAGGGAATGGAGAAAGAATGGTTAATGGGCACAGTGGTGCAGCTGGATAGGAGGAATAACTTCTAATGCTCTCTAGCACAATGGGGTTCTTATGGTTGATGATAATTAATTGAATATTTCTAAATAGTATAGATGGTAGTAAATGTATCTAGCACAATGTAATGATAAATTTTTGAGGTGATTAATAAATCAATTACCCTGGTCTGAATATTTCACATTGTATACACATAACCAAGTGTCACTGTATTTCATAAATATGTACAATTATTATTATGTCCATTAAAATTTGTAAAATACATGTATTGAAAGTTTTTTTTCAAAAGGAATTCATGTTGAGAAAAAACAATTCAATTTTGGACAGAGTATAATGAGACAGTAATACAGATCCAAGTACAGGTTTTGAATAGTTAACTGGATAGACTATTCTAGAGTTCAAGGTAAAGGGTTAGAACTGAGCACAGATAAGGAAATCATAATTTTAGGATGGAGCTTAAGTTCTAATATCCCCAAGACCATGACTGACTGGAACTATAAAAAAAGACTAATCCTTGGTTAACTAATATTTAGAAATTGAGAAGTGGAGGCAGCAGAACAGACTAAGAACAGCCAGTGAAATAGTATGAGAACTAAGAATATAGTATCCCTAAGACCAAAGGAATAAGGGTTTCAAAAGTGATGGTCTGCATCAAATGCAGTTAAGATGTGGAGTAAAGGTAGGATAGAAAATAAGCACTAAATTGAACAACATTGTGGTTTTCAGTGGTCTTGGCAAGAGGTCCAGTGCCTGACTGGAGTGATTAAATAAAGAGAATGAGAGGAAAGAAGGTGGAGACAGACCATCTCACCCCTTTTGAAGAGTTTTGATGTAAAAGGAAGCAGAAAATTGGTAGCAGTAACTACCAGGTCAAGAGCAGTTTATTTTGTTTTGAGATGGTGATGTTAGAGCATATTGAATGCAGATGGGAATGATCCAGTGGAAATAAAATCTAATGATACCAGGATAATGTTCTTGAGTGAGAGGAGGTGGGATCTAATGCACAAGTACAGGGGTTGGCCTAGACAGTAGAAGGCACAGTATGAAAACAAATTTGGTAGTGACAGCACCTGATCTCTCCTGACTCTATTGTCTAAATGAAATAAGAATGGAATCTGGTGAGCTTGTGTGGGAGGGGTGTTGGGGGTTTGAGAACAGAAAGATGTGAAATAGTTGTCTAAGGAAGTGGAGCATTAATGGACAGGAGGAATATGGTACCATTACCAAGCAGCAGTGAGGGCCACTTGAAGTTGATGGTCAGGAGACCAGGCAGCATGGTGTGTGTTGGCTGCAGGTGGGGAAGAGTTAGAGAATTGAGTCTTACCAGGGTTGAATATTTGCCAGATGAATGGAGTGAAAATAAATTTGGTCATATCCCCAGTGTCTAGAATACAGGTGAACACGATAGATAATGTCCCTGTACTTGTGGAGTTCAGGTTCTAGTGATGAAGAAATATAAAAAGAAAAGAAAGTACAAATAAATTATCAGGTAGAATAGTGCTAAGAAGGTAATGATATTGAGAATAGGGCTGGGTACCAGCTGAGTAGAGCAGGTTGAAGAGGATAGTGCTAGAAAGATGACATTCAAATTAAGGTCTGAATGATGGGAAGCCAGCATTGTAAAATCAGAGGAAGAAAATATAGGTGAAAGGGATCACAAAGGCAAAGTAATTGAGATAAGATTTGTAAGGGATAATAAATATATTTAAAAATTGGTGACAGAGCTGGGTGCAATGGAGCACACCTGTAATCCCAGCCACTTTGGAGGCTGAGATAGGAGGATGGCAAGTTCAGGGTAACCCTGGGCAATTTAGTGAGACTGTCACAAAATAAAAAATGACTGTAAAATGAAATAAAAGGTATGTAAATTAAAAAGCTATGTAGCTCAATGGTAGAACAATTACCTAGCATATGTGGGGCCCTGTGTTCAATCTCTACTGCTGAAAGAAAAAAAAAATTAGTGAAGATGCACATGAAGGGATTGGCCATTGATAAGCACATAGTTGAAGGTGACAGAAACAGATTCCAGGGGACTCCCACAGGTGTCTACCTAGGATATGGATGTTTGTGCCACCACTGAGGGATTATAAGAGATAAAAGCTGATTTGAGGGAGGGAAGATAATAAATTCACCTTTAGGTTGTATTGGATTTGTACCTAGAATAGTGTCTGGCCCATAGGCAGCACTGAAAAAGTATTGTTAAATGCTTGAGTGAGGGGCCTTTGGAGCAGTTCAAAAATATAGGACCTATGATTGTTATAATCTTGAGGAAAAGAGAGAATATTTAACAAATGGGCAAACTAAGGCACAGAAAGTTTAGGAAACTTGTTCAATATTTTCTAGTAAGTCAGTATTAACTGCCAGAATGAAGTCTAGCCCAGTTCCTTTTTCATTCATTGCTCAGGTTATATAGTCATAATGCTTGTATTAATTCTGTTTTATTTCTCTACAAAAGGGAATGCCCTCTGACAACAACAACCCAGTAACATTAACAATAACCAAATCATTTCTTTGATAGATCTTAACATCAACCCCAACCAAAACAAGAAAGATTAAAGCACAGGATAGTGAACAGGTTATATTTGCTGTCCACTATGTCCATGGTCTACTGAGTTAAAATAGGATACTAGTTGGCAGCATCTAGTGAGTCAGATATGGAGCTTCAGTAAAAGATGTGACCATAGGGGAAAATGTTTCAGACCTCTTCTTGCATTTATGAATTTGGACTTTTGGGCTAAGGTTAGGATTAGGTCAGTGCCCTACACTGAGTTGAAAGCAAATTGGGTTTTCTTTCTCCCAAGCAAGAAAATACTACACTTGACTTTGATGTCATTATATATCTTAGGCATCAGATTTATATAATAAATGTAAAACCCAGAGAGCCTAAGAGCCTGAGAATATATACCAACAAGACTGTGCATTTAAGTATAGCAGGAAGTGCTTTACAAAACTCTTGACCTGATAATTCTCACTCCCTCTCAATACCAAAGGTAAGGGCACACACTGAAAAATTATCAAAAAGTCATTGAGGGGATCCAAGATGGTGGACTAGAGGGAGGCTGCATTCCTTGTCACTCTGTTTCTGCATTCCTTGAAACTCTGGTTTCAAGCAGAAGATATCTGTTTATTGGTGAGGTAGTTTTTGCTGCTTATCGATCCCCTGCTGTTTACCCCATTTGTCTGCTGTGCCCACCTGCAGTCTGCCAGCATATAGACGCCTTTTTTTGAGTGCAGATTGCTCACTGTCAGGCACCTATCATCCACCATTTGCCTGCCTCTTGCCTGTCAATCGCCTGCCTTACACCTATCCATCACCCAATGCACGAGGTTCACCTCCTGATCATCTGACAACAGTCAGATAACTGATTGCTGACCACCAGTGGAGCACCACCTGCCTGCTGTTGCCTGGAAGTTCACTGTTACAGTACCTGCAGGTTTGATTACACGTGGCTGCAGCCATTTTGAGACAACAGCCAGGCCCTGTAAGACCCCTGGCCAGACTAAATGAGCCCCATCTCCAGGATCTCTCAGTCCAACCAATCACTCACTGCCTCTGGAGGACACACATCGACTGAAGTCTCCCTGCCACCAGGACCCCAGACCAACTGACTGCACCCTATCACCAGGACCCCAGACCAACTGATTGCACCAGCCTCCAGGATCCCACAACCACACCAAACATGCCCAACCTCCAGTACCCATGCCTGACCATCTGCACCCCACCTCAAGGACCTCCAGCTGACCACATCCACACCCTGGGCTGCAGCTCCCCATTTGCCAACACATTTCAAAGCCAGAGCGGTCATCTTGGATAATCCTGGAAGCCGTAGGTCCGATCTTTAGGTTGGGCAAATCCCATCCTGAGATGCCTGCTGGAGGCTTGAAGCTCATTGTCAGGTACTTCTCATGCATCAGGCTACTGAAGACTGGGAGGTTTCATTACTATATGACTGTTATATTGTAGATTTTCTTTTTCCTCCTTATTGAAAAAATTTAAGTTTTTATTTCTTTACTTTTCTTGCTCTCTTTCCTTTTGTTTATCTGTTCCCTCAGAGTCTCTTTCTCCCTTTTTGGCATGCTAACATCCAATTTCTTTTGATTACACTCTCATCCTTTCTATTATCTATAACTTCTCTATATTCTTTTCTTAACCCATTAACAGCTACATTCTACATCCCTCTGCATCCTGTTTGTCCTCCATTAGAAACTGCACCATATTGCAAATCTATTTGTTTCACTGAAGATAATATTTGAATTAATTCTTTTTATTATGACAATATTGTTATTGTCCTCATAGGGGCCATTTGGTCTTGGGTTCCATAGTGTCTGAATTGGGCACTGCTAATATTGATCTCCCTTTAAAGAAAGGGTTTTGGAAACCTATAGGGTCACTATAAGCCTATAGGGGGAAATCTGCAATACCCCAGATCTGCACTGCTATAGAGGAAGGTACATGAATAACATGAAAAAACAAGGGAAGAAAATGATCCAAACAAATCTAGATTCTATATTAATAGAATCCAATGACAGTATGTTAGAAGAAATGTCAGAAAAGGACTTCAGATTACACATGATTAAGATGATATGCGAAGCAAAGAATGAGATAAGAGAGCAAATGCAGGAAATGAATGATAATACCAATAAGTTGAAAAAGCAACTGCAGGAAGCAAAAGATCATTTCAACAAAGAGATAGAGATTCTCAAAAAAGAAAAAAACAAATGAAAATCCTTGAAATGAAGGAAACAATAAACCAAATAAAAACTCAATGGAAAGCATCACCAAAAGACTAGGCCACATGGAAGACAGAACATCAAACAATGAAGACAAAATATTTAATCTTGAAAATAAAGTTGCCCAAACAGAGAAGATGGAAAGAAATCATGAACAGAATCTCCAAGAACTATGGGACATCATGAAAAGTCCAAATTTAAGAATTATTGGGATTGAGGAAGGCACAGAGCTACAATCCAAATGAATAAACAAACTATTCAATAAAATAATATCAGAAAATTTCCCAGACATGAAGAATAAAATGGAAAATCAAATATAAGAGGCTTACAGAACAGCAAATGTACAAAATCACAACAGATTCACACCAAGGCACATTATAATGAAAATGCCTAATATTCAAAATAAAGATAGAATTTTGAAGGCCACGAGAGAAAAGCATCAGATTACATATAAGGGGAAACCAAAACAGATAGCAGCAGAATTCTGAACCCAGACTCTAAAAGAGAGAAGGGCCTGGAACAACATATTACAAGCTCTGAAAGAACATAGCTGCCAACCAAGAATCCTATACCCAGCAAAACTAACCTTCAGATTTGAAGATGAAATAAAATCCTTCCATGATAAACAAAAGTTAAAATAATTTACAAATAGAAAGCCTGCACTACAGAATGTTCTCAACAAAATATTCCATGAGGAGGAAATAAAAAACAACAATGTAGGTCAGCAAAGGGAGGAACTACCTTAGAGAAAAACCACTCAAAGGAGAAACCAAGCCAACTTGAAAACCAAAAGTAAGCTCAAATGACTGGGAATACAAATCATTTCTCAATAATAACCCTGAACTTTAATGGCCTAAACTCATCAATCAAAAGACATAGACTGGCAGAATGGATTAAAAAGAAAGACCAAACCATAAGCTGCCTGCAAGAGACTCATCTCATAGAAAAACACATCCACAGACTAAAGGTGAAAGGATGGGATAAAACGTGCCATGCATGTAGACTCAGTAAAAAAGTAGGGGTTTCCATCGTTACATCAGAAAAAGTGGACTTCAAGCCAAAGTTAGTCAGAAAAGATAAAGAAGGACATTTCATACTGATTAAGGGCACCATAAATCAGGAAGACATAATGATAATAAATATTTATGTCCCAAACAATGGTGCATTCCTGTACATCAAAAAATTCTTCTCAATTTCAGGAATCAAATAGACCACAACACAATAATTCTGGGTGACTTTAACAGAGTGCTGTCAACAATAGATAGATCGTTCGAACAAAAACCAACCAAAGAAACCATAGAATTCAATAACACAATAAATAACCTAGACTTAATAGACATATATAAGAATATTCCATCCATCAACGAGGGATTCACTTTCTTCTCAGCAGCACATGGAATCTTCTGGAAAATAGACCATATGTTATGCAACAAAGCAGCCCTTAGGAAATGCAAAAAAATAGAGATACTGCCTTCTGTTCTCTCAGATCATAATGGACTGAGAGTAGAAATCAATGACACAATAAAAAACAGAAATTACTCCAACACCTGGAGACTAAATAATATGCTATTGAATGAAACATGGATAACAGAGAACATCAGGGAGGAGAAAAAATAATTCTTAGAGGTCAATGAGAACGATGATACAACATATCAAAATCTCTGGGACACTATGAAAGCGGTACTAAGAGGAAAATTCATTGCATGGAGCACATTTCCAGAAAAGAATGAAAAGCCAACAACTAAATGACCTAACATTACAGCTCAAAGCCCTAGAAAAAGAAGAACAGAATAACAGCAAAAGTAGTAGAAGACAAGAAATAATTAATATCAGAGCTGAAATCAATGAAATTGAAACAAAAGAAACTATTCAAAAAATTGACAAAATAAAAAGTTGGTTCTTTGAAAAAGTAAACAAAATAGACAAACCCTTAGTCACACTAACAAATAGAAGGAGAGAGAAAACTCAGATTACTAAAACCATGATGAAAAAGGTAATATCACGACAGACACCACTGAGATACATGACATAATGAGAAGCTACTTTGAAAATCTGTATTCCAAAAAAATAGAAACAACCGAAGACATTGACAAATTTCTAGAGAAATATGCTCCTCCCAAACTGAACCAGGAGGACATACACAGTTTAAACAGATCAATATTAAGCAATGAAATAGAAGAAGCCATTAAAAACCTATCATCCAAGAAAAGCCCAGGACCAGATGGATTCTCAGCCAAGTTCTACAAGACCTTCAAAGGAGAACTCATTCCAATACTTCTCCAATTATTCCAGGAAATAGAAATGAAGAGTCCCCTACAAAACTCATTCTATGAAGCTAATATCGCCCTCATTTCCAAACCTTGAAAAGAGACATCAAGGAAATAAAATTTTAGACCAATATGCTTGATGAATATAGATGCAAAGATCCTTAACAAAATATTGACAAACCGTATCCAAAAATATATTAAGAAAATCATGCACCATGATCAAGTGGGGTTCACCCCTGGAATGCAAGGATTGTTTAGCATGCATAAATCAATAAACATAATCCATCATGTCAATAGACTTAAAGATAAGAATCATATGGTTATTTCCATTGATGCAGAAAAAGTGTTCGACAAAATACAACACCCCTTCATGTTCAAATCATTAGAAAAAATAGGATAGGAGGAACATGCATGAACATTGTAAAGGCTATATATTCTAAGTCCATGACCAACATCATTCTTAATAGAGAAAAACAGAAACGATTCCCTTTAAAAGTGGGAACAAGACAGGGATGTCCTCTTTCACCACTTCTATTCAACGTTGTCTTCAAAACTCTAGCCAGAGCAACTAGGCAGACTAAAGAAATTAAAGGGATAGGAATAGGAAAATAGGAACTTAAGCTTGTCACTATTTGCTGATGACATGATTCTATATTTAGAGGATCCAAAAAACTCCTCCAGAAAACTTCTAGACCTCATCAATGAATTCAGCAAAATAGCAGGCTATAAAATCAACACACATAAATCTAAAGCATTTGTATACGCAAGCAATGAAACATCTGAAAGGGAAATGAGAAAAACAACTCCATAAGCAATAGACTCAAAAAAAATAAAATAATTGGGAATCAATTTAAATAAAGAGGTAAAAGATCTCTACAAAGAAAACTACAAAACATTGAAGAAAGAAATTGAGGAAGACCTTACAAGATGGAAAGATCTCCCATGTTCTTAGATAGGCAGAATTAATATTATCAAAATGGCTATACTACCAAAAGTGCTATATGAATTCAATGCAATTCCATTTAAAATTCTAATGATGTACCTTACAGAAATAGAGCAAGCAATCATGAAATTCATCTGGAAGAATAAGAAACCCAGAATAGCTAAAGCAATCCTTAACAGGAAGAATGAAACAGGAGGTATCGCAATACCAGAACTTCAAGTATACTACAAAGCAATAGTAGCAAAAATGGCATGGTATTGGCACCAAAACAGACAGGTAGATCAATGGTACAGAATAGGGGACATGGACACAAACGCAAATAAATACAATTTTCTCATACTACACAAAGGTGCCAAAAATATGCAATGGAGAAAAGATAGCCTCTTCAGAAAGTGGTGCTGGGAAAACTGGAAATCCATAGGCAACAGAATTAAACTAAACCCCTATCTATCACCCTGCTCAAAAATCAACTCAACATTGATCAAGAGCCTTGGAATCAGACCAGAGACCCTGCATCTTATAGAAGAAAATGTAGGTCCAAATCTTCAACTTGTCAGCTTAGGATCAGACTTTTTTTTGTTGTTGTTGTTCCTTCTGCCTTAGTCTCCTGATTTGCTAGGATCAGAGGTGTGTGCCCCCAGGCCTGGATCCATTTATATTTATTTCTTTTAGGGGGACTTTGGAAGTGATAGCAAGGTATTCAAGGTATACTTTGGAATTCTGTTTGATTATGGTATAATACTTCTCTGGTATATGATATAAAATTATTTTAAGTGACTTTTTTTTCAGTAAGTAGATGCTCTTGTATATTCAAGTAATCCTCTTGGACACCTAAATAGTTTCTAATTTTCCCTCCTATAAATATGACAGATGGGTTTCTTTTACCTTTAAACTCATCTTTTTCTCTTCACTTTTGTAAGAATAGATATTTGATAGGCAGAGTGAAGAAAGCTCCTTTAGCATAACAGTACTTCTACTAGAAGAGGTAGTCAATATGAGGAAGGGGAAGGCTTCTTTTTCTAGCCTTGTTCTTCTCTCAGGAATTTTAAAGGGTAGTGCTTCTCCCACGGAACGTGACAAGCACCTGCTTTTGGCCCCCTCAGGTTAGGTTTCTGGGAACATTATGGACTATGTGAGGACCAGTGTGTTCTCTGAGGGAAAAGACAAAGAATCAGGGAGAACTTAGAGAAGAGGGACTCATGGAAGATTCTGGATGGACAGGAAGGGTCTGATGCTTTCAAGCTATAGAAACCAGCTACAGAGAACCGAAGCATTGGAAAGAAGTGGGTAGGCCCCAAGACTGAAAACACTTTGGAAGAATACAACTATTTTATTATGACAGAGAAGATTGTGTTCTGTGTTGCATCCTGCCATGTAGCCCAAGATTCGTACTATTTACCACACTGTGTGATAACTTGATTTAAGATGGTATCTGCCAGGCTTCATCACTCTAAAGGTGCTTTTAAACCATCTGTAGTTAATCATTTGTTAATAAGTGTCTTGTGGTTCGAGTACTTTGAAACTATGTAAATATTCTGTTCCTCATCAAATTTTGGATTGATTTATATCAATATAGATTTGAGTTTTCCTATTACATTTGGTGGTTTATAACATGATTTATTATAGATTTTGACACTGAAATTCTCTCTAAGTTGGCCATTAAGGGACTCTCATAGTTGGCTTCTGTGTACTTTTTTTTCTTTAGTTTATTTTTTTTAATTGTATACAATGGGATACATGTTGTTTCTCTATTTGTACATAGAGTCAAGGCATACCATTTGTGTAATCATATGTTTACATAGGGCAATGATGTTTATTTTTTTCCCTTACCCCCCACCCCTCCCACCCCTCTTTTCCCTCTATACAGTCCTTCCTTTCTCCACTCTTACCACCCTCCTTATCCCTAACCCTAAACCTAATGCTAATCCCTCCCACCCCCCATTATATGTCCTCATCCGCTTATCAGCGAGATCATTCGTCCTTTAGTTTTTTGAGATTGGCTTATCTCACTTAGCATGATATTCTCCAATTTCATCCATTTGCCTACAAATGCCATAATTTTATCATTCTTCATTGCGGAGTAATATTCCATTGTATAAATATGCCAGTTTCTTTATCCATTCATCAACTGAAGGGCATCTAGATTGGTTCCACAATCTGGCTATGGTGAATTGAGCAGCAATGAACATTGATGTGGCTGTATCTCTGTAGTATGCTGATTTTAAGTCCTTTGGGTATAGGCCAAGGAGTGGGATAGCTGGGTCAAATGGTGTTTCCATTCCAAGCTTTCTGAGGAATCTCCACACTGCTTTCCAGAGTGGCTGCACCAATTTGCAACCCCACCAGCAATGTACGGGTGTTCCTTTTTCACCACATCCTCGCCAACACCTATTGTTGCTTGTATTCTTGATAATCGCCATTCTAATTGGGGTGAGATGAAATCTTAGGGTAGTTTTGATTTGCATTTCCCTTATTACTAGGGATGTTGAACATTTTTTCATATATCTGGTGATTACTTGTACATCTTCTTCTGTGAAGTGTCTGTTCATTTCCTTAGACCATTTGTTGATTGGATTATTTGTATTCTTCGTGTAGAGTTTTTTGAGTTCTTTATAGATTCTGGAAATTAGCACTCTATCTGAGGTATGGTTGGCAAAGATATTCTCCCACTCCATAGGCTCTCTCTTCACATTTCTGATAGTTTCCTTTGCTGAGAGAAAGCTTTTTAGTTTGAAACTATCCCAGTTGTTGATTCTTGCTTTTATTTCTTGTGCTATGGGAGTCCTGTTAAGGAAGTCTGATCCTAAGCCAACAAGTTGAAGATTTGGACCTATTTTTCTTCTATAAGATGCAGGGTCTCTGGTCTGATTCCGAGGTCCTTGATCCATTTTGAGTTGAGTTTTGTGTAGGGTGAGAGATAGGGGTTTAATTTCATTCTATTGCATATGGTTTTCCACTTTTCCCAGCACCATTTCTTGAAGAGGCTATCTTTCCTCCATTGCATATTGTTGGAACCTTTGTCTAGTATGAGAAAATTGTATTTATTTGGGTTTGTGTCCATGTCCTCTATTCTGTACCATTGATCTACCTGTCTATTTTGGTACCAATACCATGCCGTTTTTGTTACTATTGCTTTGTAGTAGAGTTGAAGATCTGGTATTGCAATACCCCCTGCTTCGCTCTTGCTACTGAGGATTGCTTTAGCTATTCTAGGTTTTTTATTCTTCCAGATGAATTTCATAATTGTTTGCTCTATTTCTGCAAGGTACATCATTGGGATTTTAATTGGAATTGCATTTAATCTGTATAGCACTTTAGGTAGTATAGCCATTTTGACAATATTAATTCTGCCTATCCAGGAACATGGGAGATCTTTCCATTTTCTAAGGTTTTCTTGAATTTCTTTCTTTAGTGTTCTGTAGTTCTCATTGTAGAGGTCTTTCACCTCTTTTGTGAGATTAATTCCCAAGTATTTTATTTTTTTTGAGGCTATTGTGAATGGGGTAGTTTTCCTAATTTCTCTTTCTGAAGATTCATCACTTATGTATAAAAATGCATTGGATTTATGAGCATTGATCTTGTAACCTGCTACTTTACTGAATTCACTTATGACTTCTAAAAGTTTTCTGGTGGAATTTCTAGGTTCCTCTAAATATATAATCATGTCATCAGCGAACAGGGATAGTTTGAGTTCTTCTTTTCCTATTCGTATCCCTTTAATTTCTTTGGTTTGTCTGATTGCTCTGGCTAGAGTCTCAAGGACGATGTTGAATAGAAGCGGTGAAAGAGGGCATCCCTACCTTGTTCCAGTTTTTAGGGGGAATGCTTTCAGTTTTTCAATATTTAGAATGATATTAGCCATGGGCTTAGCGTAGATTGCCTTTATAATGTTAAGGAATGTTCCCACTACCCCAATTTTTTCTAGTGTTTTGAGCATGAAGGGATGCTGTATTTTATCAAATGCTTTTTCTGCATCTATTGAAATAATCATGTGATTCTTAACTTTAAGTCTGTTGATATGGTGAATGACATTTATTGATTTCCGAATGTTGAACCAACCTTGCATCCCTGGGATAAAACCCACTTGATTGTGGTGCACTATCTTTTTAATGTATGTTTGTATGCAATTTGCTAAAATTTTGTTGAGAATTTTTGCGTCAATATTCATTAAGGATATTGGTCTGAAATTTTCTTTTCTCAATGTGTCTCTGTCTGGATTAGGTATCAGGGTGATATTGGCTTCATAGAACGAGTTTGGGAGGGTTCCCTCCTCTTCTATTTCATGGAATAGTTTGAGGAGTATTGGAATGAGTTCTTCTTTAAAGGTTTTGTAGAACTCGGCTGAGAACCCATCTGGTCCTGGACTTTTCTTTGTTGGTAGGCTTTTATTTTATTTTATTTTATTCAATTTTATTTATTTTTTCAAAGAACCAACTAGTTATTTTGTTAATTTTTCCAATTGTTTCTTTTGTTTCAATTTCATTGATTTCGGCTCTGATTTTAACTATTTCCTGTCTTCTACTACTTTTGGTATTGGTCTGCTCTTCTTTTTCTAGCGCTTTGAGCTGTAGTGTTAAGTCGTTTATTTGTTGATTTCTACTTCTTTTTTTGAATGCACCCCATGAAATAAATCTTCCTCTAAGTACTGCTTTCATAGTGTCCCAGAGATTTTGATATGATGTGTCTTTGTTCTCGTTTTCTTCTACGAATTTTTTTATTTCCCTCCTGATGTCTTCTGTTATCGATTCATCATATAATAGTGTATTATTTAATCTCCAGGTTTTGGAGAAGTTTCTGTTTTTTATTCTGTCATTTATTTCTAATTTCAATCCATTATGATCTGATAGAGTACAAGGTAGTATCTCTATCTTTTTGTATTTGCTAACAGTAGCTTTGTGGCATAAAATATGGTCTATTTTAGAGAAGGATCCATGTGCTGCTGAGAAGAAAGTGTATTCGTTCTTTGTTGGATGGTATATTCTATATATGTCCGTTAAGTCTAAATTGTTGATTATGTTGTTGAGATCTATAGTTTCTTTATTCAATTTTTGTTTGGACGATCTATCCAGTGGTGAGAGAGGTGTGTTAAAATCGCCTAGTATTATTGTGTTGTGGTCTATTTGATTTCTGGAATTGAGAAGGATTTGTTTGATGTACGTGGATGAGGCAATGTTCGGGGCATAGATATTTATGATTGTTATGTCTTGCTGATTTATGCTTCCCTTAAGCAGCATGTAATGTCCTTCTTTATCCCTTCTGACTAGTTTTGGTTTGAAGTCCACATTATCTGAAATGAGGATGGATACTCCAGCTTTTTTGCTGTGTCCGTGTGCATGGTATGTTTTTCCCCATCCTTTCACCTTTAGTCTATGGGTTTCTCTTTCTATGAGATGAGTCTCTTGCAGGCAGCATATTGTTGGATTTTTCTTTTTAATCCAATCTGCCAGTCTGTGTCTTTTGATTGATGAATTCAGGCCATTGACATTCAGGGTTATTATTGTGATATGATTTGTATTCCCAGTCAATTGACTCATATTTGTTTTTGACATGATTTGGTTTCTCCTTTATTTGGCTATTCCTTTAGGCTAGCGCCTCCTGTTGCTGATTTGCATCATTGGTTTTCATCTCTTCCTCATGGAATATTTTGCTGAGAATGTTCTGTAATCCTGGCTTTCTTTTTGTAAATTCCTTTAGCTTTTGTTTATCATGGAAGGATCTTATTTCATCGTCAAATTTGAAGGTAAGTTTTGCTGGGTATAAGATTCTTGGTTGGCATCTGTTTTCTTTCAGGGCTTGGTATATGTTGTTCCAGGCCCTTCTAGCTTTTAGGGTCTGGATTGAAAAATCTGCTGATAATCTTATTGGTTTCCCTCTGAATGTAATTTGATTCTTTTCTCTCGCCGCCTTTAAAATTCTGTCTTTATTTTGTATGTTGGTGTGGGTCTGTTGTAATTTTGTATGTTTGGAGTTCTATAAGCCTCTTGTACTTGGTTTTCCATTTCATTCTTCAGATTTGGGAAATTTTCTGTTATTTTTTCATTGAATAGATTGTTCATTCCTTTGGTTTGTTTCTCTAAGCCTTCCTCAATCCCAATAATTCTTAAATTTGGCCTTTTCACGATATCCCATAATTCTTATAGATTCTGTTCATGATTTCTTACCATCTTTTCTGTTTGGACAACTTTACTTTCAAGATTAAATAATTTGTCTTCAATGTCTGAGGTTCTGTCTTCCAGGTGCTCTATCCTATTGGTTATGCTTTCTATGGAGTTTTTAACTTGGTTTATTGTTTCCTTCATTTCAAGTATTTCAGTTTGCTTTTTTTCAGTATCTCTAACTCTTTATTGAAATGATCTCTTGCTTCCCGTATTTGGTCTTTTAACTGTTGATTGGTGCGATCATTTAATGCCTGCATTTGCTCTTTCATCTCCTTCTTCAATGACTGCATTTGCTCTTTCATCTCCTCTTTAGCTTCCCTGATCGTTTTACTTACATTCTGAACTCCCTTTCTGACATTTCTTCTGCTGTGCTATCATTGGGTTTTATTGATGTAGTATCTAGGTTTGTTTGGGACATTTTCTTCCCTTGTTTTCTCATATTGGTCAGCTGTCATTGGGACCCTGAGATATTGCAGTTTTCCGCTATTGGCTTATAGTGTCCCGGTAGATTTCCAGTGTATCACCTCCCAGCCTTCAGTAGCCTGATGTCTTGGAGGAATCTGATAAAGCAGCGCATCCGAAGAAAACTGCCCCTAGCCCCCTACTGGTTCCACGGTTTGGAACTGGTTCTCTGCGGAAATGCTCTCACTGTGGGCCTGCACCGTGCAGCTGGTCGTGTGGGAGGAGCCCACTGCCGGAGTGTGGAAGGCTACCTTGGGAAGACTCTAGCTGCCCTGCCTGGCTCAGATAAGCCACCTCTATCTGGGCCTGCCACCCGGGCCGAGCTTTACCCAGTGGGCAGACTCACCTGTGGCTCTATTTCAGTCCGAGTCTCTCAATGCCTCCCCATCTAAACTCCTGGGTTCTGGAGTGACTGGGGGTGCAGTCTCTCTCTAGGCCGCCATCTTGGATCACCCCATGAAGAGAGCCTGCAGCCAGAGTGGGCAGAGCCGCCTGAAGAGGTCTCTGGCTGCCCTGCCCTGATCCCAGAGGCTGCTTGCCGATCGAAGCTCTCCGTTGGTTGGGGACTTGTGGCTGGTTCTATGTAGAAAACCTCTCACTGGGCGATCTGGTCTGAGAAGCTAGACTTGAAAGGCACCTCCCACCGCAGGGGTCCAGGCTACTTGGGGAAGTCTCTGGCTGCCCTATCCTGGTCCCTGAAGCTGCTTGTGTGCCGGAGTACGTTGCGCTTCACTGGCTCCGGGACTCGGAGCTTGTTCTGGTCAGAAAGGCTCTCACTAGCGGGCCAGGATCAGACTTTCTTAACAGTACTCCCATAGCACAAGAAATAAAAGCAAGAATCAATAACTGGTATAGATTCAAACTAAACAGCTTTCTCTCAGCAAAGGAAACTATCAGCAATGTGAAGAGAGAGCCTACAGTAGGAGAAAATCTTTGCCACTCATACTTCAGATAGAGCACTAATTTCCAGAATATATAACAAACTCTGAAAACTCTACACAAAGAATACAAATAACACAATCAACAAATGGGCTAAGGATATGACTAGACACTTCACAGAAGAAGATCTACAAGCAATCAACAAACATATGAAAATATGTTCACCATCTTTAGTAATAAGAGAAATGCAAATCAAAACTACCCTAAGATTCCATCTCACCCCAATTAGATGGTGATCATCAAGAATACAAGTAACAATAGGTGCTGGAGAGGATGTGGGGGAAAAGGTACACTCATACATTGCTGGTGGGGCTGCAAATTAGTGCAGCCACTCTGGAAAGCAGTGTGGAGATTTCTTAGAAACTTGGAATCAACCACCATTTGACCCAACGATCCCACTCCTTGTCCTATATCCAAAGGACTTAAAATCAGCATACTACAGAGTACAGCCACATCAATGTTCATAGCTGCTCAGTTCACAATCGCCAGATTGTGGAACCAACCTAGATGTCCTTCAATTGATGAATGGATAAAGAAACTGTGGTATATATATACAATGAAATATTACTCAGCTATAAAGAAAATAAAATTATGGCACTTGCACTCAAATGGATGAAATTGGAGTATATCATGATAAGTGAAATAAGGCAACCTCAAAAAACCAAAGGATGAATGATCTCACTGATAAGCGGATGATGACACATAATGGAGGGTGGTAGGGGGCTAAGACTGGAGGAAGGAGGTACTCTATAGAGGTAAAACAGGGTTGGGAGGGCTGGGGGGGACAGAAAATATAAGAAAATGAATCAAACATCATTGCCCTATGTAAATGTATGATTACGCAAATTGTATGCTCTTACTCCATGTACAAACAGAAACAACATGTATCCCATTTTTTCACAATAAAAATTTATTAAAATTAAAAAAAATCATTGAAAACACAGGTAATAGATTGTAAATAACTTTTCACTGAAACTTGTTTGTTTGTCTTTTGTTTGTTAGAGCAGTTCTTTTTTTCCTATTTCATTTGTTTAAAGTACTGAAATTGAACCTAAGGTTTTATGTGTGTTAGGAATACTCTCCTACTGTGCTACATCCCCATTCCTTTTTATTTTATTTTATTTGGGGTGTGGGTAGTCTGGCTAAGTTGCCAAGGCTGGCCTCAAACTGATTTTCCTGCATTAGCCTCCTGAGCAGTTACAATGACAAGCTTGTGCCATTGTGCCCAGATTTTTGTTGTTGTTTTTCTAATTTAATACTTATTTCAAATTGGTTACAAGCAATTTCACTTTTTTTGGTCCAGCAGGAAAACATTTATGCAATCCACCTAGCTAGTTCCTGAAGCCTTTGAGTGTACTACTGCTGGAGTTTACTTTTCTGACAGATTTTCATGTAAGGAGCATATTATCTCAGCAGTAAAATTGCATAAAGCCAAATGCTCCTCCTGATTCAGCCTACACTGAAATCCTAAGAACACTCTGTGACCTTCCTCTTCCTGTCAGTTAATAAGAACCCAAAGCCATCTTATACCCTAACTTCATAAAACCTTGGTCTTAGGTTTGAAAAATGAGCATACCTTTTTCACATATATCTGTATTCCTGAGGTACAGTTGTAACATTTAGTCAGGAAGTTTCCCATTTTGATACCCCAAAATACTAAAAAATGGCATGTAAAATAATCTTTAACCTCAGAGGACTTAAATAATCTGAGAGTGCTTCCAAAAGGTCCATAATGCATAGAAATTCATAGTGAGGACAATAGTAGTTGTCCTATAACACTGGTGAGAACACTAAATAGACCACTTTTTTTAAAAAAAATATTTTTAAGTTGTTGATAGACCTTTATTTTATTCATTTATTTATATGCAATGCTGAGAAATGAACCCAGTGCCTTACACATTGTAGGCCAGTGCTCTACCAGTGTGCCATAACCCCAGTCCCACCTTTTTAAAAAAAATAGGAAAAAAAAACCCACAAATTTAAATTTCCAGGGTATTGTAAAAGTTCAAAATACTGTAGCTGGAAATAAATCTGAAGATCACCCAACTGTTTGCATTTCAACAGTAAAGACTCAAGATATCAGAAGTTATCCTTCATGATTGAGGTTCCATTGTAATCTCAGTAGCTTGTAAAGTCCACAGGCATAGTGTTTATCCCATTTTTATGATCATAGATGTGGTCTCTGAAAACAAACACAATAACAGAATGTACTTTATCTACTCAATTATAGTTCATGCATAGCCAACTTTGGTAGATTGTATTCCTATTCTCAACACTCCCTCTTCTCCCCTATAGAATTACTGTGCATCCAGACCCTTAGTCATGTGACTTTCTGTGTCTGTCAATGGACAGAACCCGTGTGCTTTGTTTTGGAATGTTTATGAACATGATGTATGAGTTGAAACTTTAAATGTGCCTGCTTAGATTGTTCCTACTGCCAGCTATGAAAGCTATATAAATCAAGTGCCATAGTGATTAAAATTTTTCCTAAACTTCCATGTATTTATTAATTCATATCATTTCAAAAAGTGTATGTGTATAGATTATGTGTGTGTGTCTTAATATCATCACCTGTAGAACTAGAGTTGGAACTAGAGGTGTGCCTGCATTCTCCTTCATCATGCCTTTTTATGAGTCCCATATCTCCTTTCCATGTTAAGTCTCCACCTTAGGTCTTCTGCTAAAAAGATAAAGGTAACTGTTTTTTAATTCAATGGCTATCTTGCACATGTGTTTGGCCCTCACCACCTAGAGTTGCACTTATTTTTTGGGAAATTATCTGCTATTAATATTTTCTTTATTTTTTTAATTTAATATTTTATTTGTTATGTACAGTTATACATGACACTAGAATGTATTTTGGCATATTATACATACATGGAGTATAACTTTCCATCCTTGTGCTTGTGCATGATGCAGAGTTACACTGGTCATGAATTCATTTGTGAACATAGGAAAGTTATGTTCAATTAATTTTACTGTGTTTCCTATTCTCATTTCCCTCCCTTTCCTTCATTCTCCTTTATCTAATATTCTTCTATTTTTCCTTCCCCCACTTTATTGTGCATTAGCATCTGCATATCAGAGAGATATTCAGCCTTTGTTTTTTTGGGATTGGCTTATTTCACTTAGTATGGTAGTCTCCATTTCTGACTATTTATTTGCAAATGCCATAATTTCATTCTTCTTTATGCTCAGTAATATTCCATTGTGTATATATACCACATTTTTTATCCACTCATCTGTTGAAGGACATCTACTTTGGTTCCATATTTTAGCTATTGTGAATTGAGCTGCTATAAACATGGATGTGGCTGTGTCACCGTAGTATGTTGGTTTTAAGTCCTTTGGGTACAAATCTAGGAGTGGAATACCTGGGTCAAATGGTGGTTCTAGTCCAACTTTTCTGAGGAATCTCCATATTGCTTTCCAGAGTGGTTGCACCAGTTTGCAGTCCCCCCAGCAATGTATGAGTAAACATTTTTTCACCGTATCCTTGCCAACATTTATTCTTACTTGTATTTTTGATAATTATTCTAGCAGGAGTGAGGTGAACTCGTAATGTCATTTTAATTTGTATTTCTCTAATCACTAGAGATGTTGAACATTTTTTACGTTTGTTGTGTGCTCTTAATCTTTTCAAAATAGTATACTCCTCACAGGTTAAGTAGAAGTTGCTCACATTTTCTCTTCTTATGTTCCTTAGTGATAACTTGATCATAAATTTACACATAGCTTAAAGGAGAACCAGGAAAATACAGTTCTTCTTTGGGCAACCCCATTCCAAAGGGATATATTGAAAGACCCTCCATCCCCCTGTCCAAGGAAGATCACGTGAAGACACTGGCTGCAAAAGCAAGAGGCAGTTTATTGTTTTGTTACACAGGCGCCTGCGGGTGCTCAGCGAAACCTCAGCTGGAGCTTCGGTGAACTGGCACACCGGGCTTTGGGGTACAGGTTTTTTATAGGGTAAAGGGGCAGCTTTCACGTGCGGTAAGCAACAGATTTCTTATTGGTTATTTTGAATCCAGCATTTAGACATCCTTGGAAAAGCCATAAATTTACTTTAACTGGAGAGGGGGATGATAGATAGAGACACAGACAGAGACACAGGCTTCCCCAAATTGCCCGCAGCCTCGCACTTCCACACCTGCATAAACACAGGTTTTTCCCTAATTGCCCACAGCACGGGTCATAAAAATGGTAAAGAATGTATAAACACAGACTTCTCTCATCTTATCTGTGAAGCCCAGGGGAGCTGGCCCGAGAAGGAACCTTACTAAGGATAACCCTGGGGGGGGGGTGTCAGAGCGGCTCAGAACTTAAGATAACATGCTTCACAAGCCATAATTTTACTTTGTCATTTACAGTCCTTTGTTATCTCATCCTATTTACTCTGTCCTTGGTCAGGAATCTGGGATCAAAAGTTTTACAGGACAGTTTTATAGTTCCTGCTTATCAGCTCCTGTTAGTTCAGACATGCTCTGACTTTCCCAATTATCCTGCCCCTTTCTTAGCTAAATCTTCAGATAAATTCCTTTAACATGCCCCATTAATAATTTTTCTTTTCCTCTTAAAATAGGCCTGAGCTGATGGGGCAGGGGTCTTTTCATTATGATATTGTAAGACGAGGAGAAAATATTTTACTGAGTACCTAGCAGTGTCTGCTTCTTGCCTAGCCACTAAAATTCAATGTTAATTCTGCTCTTGATATGCTCATTCCTACCCCAAAGATGACAGCTCCAAACCCATCTGACTACTGCACCCAATTGAATTGTATGTCTGGGTGACATGCAGTTGTCTCTCAGATTCAGTTGTATCTCCTTGTGGTCCAGTGATTCATTAACAGAAAGAACACCATCTGTTTTCTCCAACACCTGACAAACCATGGTTTAATAGAAACTGGATGGTTGTAGATGAGATGTCCTGTTCTTACATATCCCTTGGCCCTTCCACTACCATATGTCTTAGGAGGGATGGAATGGGAAACTAATTATTCTAAAATCTCAATGGAGATTTAGGAAACTGAAAAAAAGAATATTGCTTTATCTTTCTAGGAGAAAGCATTAGACAGAAGGAAAGTTACTTGGTGACAAAAGGCACTCTTTTTGGTGATAATCTGTGAGGACAGACACTAGTCAAATAAAGGTTTTAGTGGAAGTATTGCAGGAAAAAGTGAGAAGAGAGTTCAGAGCAAAATTAAATAGCAGCTCTTTTAAAATAAGTACTACTTGATTAGGTCATCTTCATGTGTCCATTGAAAGATCAGTATATTTTGATGAATAACTTTTGACAGAACCACATCAAAAAGTTAAAACATTCTTCCCAGAGCTGTGGCACTCACCTGTAATCACAGTGGTTCAGGATGTTGAAGCAGGAGGATCACAAGTTCAAAGCCAGCTTAAGAAAAGAACTGAGGCCCTAAGAAACTTAGTGAGTCCCTCTCTCAAAATAAAAAATGATGGGTTGTGGCTCAGTAGGTAAGTGCCCCAGGTTCAATCACTCATACCCCAACCAAAGTGAAAACATTCCTTTTTATTACACATATACATACATATATAAAAATATACATATACATACATATATACATACATATATAAACATATACATATAAATATATATATATACATATTTATGCACACACACAACTCCACCTTTGATACTCTTTACTTTCATTCTCCCATTAGGTGATGTGAACACTTTGTGTTCCCCATTGTGTGCTTCCTATATTTTTATATATTTTAGGTCATATATTGGTTGGTCCAAGACAGGCATTTTTCTTTTTTTTTTTTTTTTTTTTGCAAGCATATTAAGCAGGTTTATTTAAAGGGAATAATACAGACTTCTCCCGGCAGGGAGAAGGGGGCCATGGCTGATGTTCTAAAAGTCCCAAGAAGTGAGTACACCCTGCATCTTTTATAGGTTAAAGTCTCTTTTGTTCTCCAGTTCTCTCCCCCCTTATCTCTCCTTCCTGCCTTCGTGACTAGGCCTGGTTTTGCATTAAGTGAGAAGCCATGGGCAGGGGGAGGGCCAAGGTGATTCAGGCAGATAAGGGCCCAGGGGTCATTAATTAGCAGCTTCTTGTTTGCAGTCCTTGATAAAGGCAGGTAAATTTGGTAATCAATGGGCTCAGGAGATCTTTGACATTCCATTCTTCCAGGGGCAGTCTCCAACTTCCAAAGGCAGATGGTTTCGTGGCTTCATTTCCTCGAATTGACCCGATTCCCTATTTCTACACTAACTACCTGTCCTTAATTCTGGCTTCATTCCCCCCTTTAGCTATAGGAACTCCTAACTGCTTTAAGGAAAAGAAAGGGGGCGTCGGTCGTTCTGGCTGCTTCGAAGCTGAAAGGGGGCAGCGAGGGGCAAAGCAGTTTGGAGTTCCTTTTTTAAAAATTGGGTCAATCAAGGGGTCCAATGTAGAAGTCTGGTTGGGGAAGAGCAGGTTGTAAAGTCATCTGTGGGTGGGTGCTTCTATGATAGAAGAACAAAAAGACTTGAGTACTGAAATGAGATTAGTATAAAGTAAATGTTGCAGCATCTGAAACATGCCACTGAGTATCATGAAAATGACAGAAGTCAATCTCTCACCAGGCGGTGGAAGAACTGAGAAATTGTTTCCGTAACTAGGCCTAGCAAAAGGCTGGAGAGGACAAAGCCTTTATTTGGGGACTTTAACATTGTCCAGGTTATCAGGAATGTAAACACAACATTTAACTCTTAATGTCATAGATGTCCCCAGAAAATATAGTTAAGCTACTTAATGTCATCTGATTTTTGTAAAATATCCCTTTATTGGTATAACCTGTGTTTAGTAGAGATCTCTATACTTCTGTTACTTAGGGATAGATAATCATACGAGCAAACATAGATTAAGTCTACCTGTGTAGCTTAGGAAGGTCTGCAGGTCTTAAACTGACTAAAAACTTCTGGCAGTTTCTCTTGAGAGTTTTCAGGCACATTTGCTGAAGGATCTTTCTTTCATTTGTAGCTTCCAGCAAGACAGGCATTTTTCTGATGGAGTAAAATAATTCTCCAAGCCAAAGATCTATTTGTAACTATATTTAAAAATAGTTGAAATGAAAACAGCTACAGTTCATCTAAAAGTAGTTTAAAACATGCATGGGTATTTTAAAGTAAATTCTACAAGTAGTGTGGATCTGAAGATCAAGTCTATAAGGTGGGGAGGAGGGAGAGAAAGGGTAGGATCCCCTGTTTGAACAGATTTTCTGCAAGGAGGGTGTTCTGTGTTTTGTCATTTCTATCAAGCTTGCTTGGGATTTGTTGACAGTTTTGTTTTAGTAGGAGTTTGTCACTTTAAGGGAAAAGCAACAAGTTAAAAGTGAATGTGTAGAGTAGGGGAGCAAAAGAGATTAGAGGACCATTCTCTCTCCAGAAGGAGTAAAAAGGCTCTGCCTACATCAGCAGCTGAAAACTACAGAAGTTTTAGATGATTTTTTTGTTTTTGTTTTCTGCCCAATGCAGATTCACTCCATGTTTTCTTCTCATTAAGAGAGGGAGAATTGCTGCCAATGAGTGAGCAGGGTGTTGGCTGAAAAGAGGTGGGGCAGAACAGCACCTCCCCATCTACTCTTGCTGCTATTTGTACTTCGGTAGTTTATATTTTTTTTTATTACAGCAGAAAACCAGATTAACTTCCAGATCGCAACTGGAGAATAAGTTAGTTGCTTCTGGAAACAGTAAGATAACACTATGATAACTGAGATAACTTCTCAGCTCTGGGTCCTACAGGCAACAGGGCTGCCCTATCCTGTGTAGGAGATTCCTTCCAAAGAGGGAAACCAAATCTGGCTTTCCCAAAGTCACCTCTTATTACAGCATTTATTTGAGTGTCATGGCAACTGTCTTTCTTAAAATCTTGTGACAAATTTGTGCTTTCTGTCTCTTGTCATTCTTTCTTTAGGAAAAGTGACATTGCCATAGCCAGGTGAAGATCTCTGGTGACCATGGTCAAGAAAAAATTGCTGTGATTTGGAGTGAAATCTGTGGACTCTCTTCTGTCAAGTGCTGCCTGGATGAAGATTTGGAATCTGTTTGCTTTGAAAGGACTGATGACTTTGGAGGGCTTTGTAGGTATCAGGTAAATTTACTTGTCCCTTAATAATTGAAGCCCTCCATGCAGATGGTTGCATGCAACATTTTATCTCATGTTAGGTAATATGAGAGCTTGATAGTGACTAAACCTGATGAAATTCTGCCTGTTGACTTCTTAACATTCCCCCACCCCACATTTTATGAGGGTTTCTCTTTCACTCTGTTGGTTGCAAAATGCATTGCAGGTGTCCCTTTTTTTCTTTTCTACAGTCTGTGAAAACCACAGGCAACATTTTTATTTCATTAGTTTTTCTGTTTTTCAGAGGAGGGAAACAAGCTGGTGAAGCAGGGAGGATGAGTAACAGAACAACATATATTAGAAAGCACAAAGGGATTAGAAAATGTAGAGTGTTTTCTTCTGATATATCTTAAAGGTAAATGAGCTACAATAGCCTGCTAACAATTCCTTCCAGGAATACCCCCTCCAAACTTCAATGTTACTTTTTTATTAAAAAAAAAATCAGGTATTTTTCTGACATTTCTTGTCCTTGAATGAGGTATAAAATTTGATAGTATTGTTTGCTGTAAACTTCTTGCTTTGAGAAGTTCAAAGTCCTTCGTCTTCCAGAAGAGGGTAGAGGGCACCTGCAAATGGGTTTTCTTGTCTTTACACATACTCAGTTTTAAAGTTAAATTGTTTTAATATGCACTTGCAACCCTGCAACTTTTTAGTAACCCTGCAACTTGTTAGTAACTTTGACAATATCATCTATTTAAATGGTATGCTTATAAAGTGCCAAAAAGTATCAGTCACCTTCATTGATCTCTAACTTGGTTTACTTTTAAACTCATTTTCTGAACAAGTTAATGGAATTGAGGTGTCACAGGTATATTTCACATCATAAAAACTAACACAGTGTTGGCCAGCTACTTAAAAGTGGCCTTATGACATTTCTTAGTTGAACAAATATGTTGTAGCTTGGCTCCATTTTAGGAACTAATTCTGACTATAGTCTTATTCAGATATAAATGAATACCCTTAGCAAATACCTATACCTTTAAAATAATCAGATGCAGACTGAAAGCCCTGTTAATTTGTTTTTAGTAACAGAAAATTCTACTCTTGAAATCCAGTCACACCCTAGTGTAGAGGTTAAGAGCACAGTTTCAGATTCAGAGGCTGTCATTTACAGGAAGTATGGCCTTGGGCAAATCATTAAACCTCTCTGCTCACTGTTTTTTTAATCTTTAGGAAGGGATAATAGTAATACCCCCTTTGTACAGTGATCAAAGAGAGTAAGTGAATGAATAATTACATCAATCACTTATAAAAATGACAGCTCTGCATATGGTTTCAGGTCAGTTATTATTAATGCCTAGAGTGAGACCCCCACATGTTGAGTCTCCTTAAGCATCATAGCAAGGTTTGAGAATTACTGAACAGCAGTGAAATCAATTGAGGCAGGGATAATGTTGGGAGGGTAGCCATTATTCTGCCTGATTATCAGTTTTGTGGTTTTTAAACTCTAAAGGGATATGAAGTTAAAACCTGCTGAATATACAGCATGGTGATTTCATTTTTATTATCCTCTGGGCAAAATTTCAACACATTATGAACTGCTTCCAGAGAAAAATAAATTTCCATCATAATGCTCTGACTTCTCTGACTTTTCTTAACACAGACATACTTATATCATTCATTATTATATTCTAGAACCAAGAATGATGCCTGGCATATATTTCCTACCCAATATATTTATGTTTAATAAGTGAAATTATGAGAAGGAAGCTGTCCTGAGTGGCTTCTAAGAATGTTTATGGAGCTATAGATCGTCCTTTTCACATTTTCAGTTTCATTGCTGTGGTGAGTAATATAATATAAGCATCCTTTAATGGACTGAACATATTTTGCATGATGCTGGTGATGTACTTCCTGAGATGTACTTCTCTATCAGTCCCATGATCATTATTTGTCCTTCCATCCCTCAAAACTTTTTTATAATTTGTTAGAGGTTTCATATGTAGAATTGATCTAAGCACTTTGAAATTCCACCTCCACTGGGAACACTGGGCATTCAGGGTTTCTATTTTCTCATTTTTTGTGACAATTTCCTAGGATTCAGTATATTTTTATTTTCTTCTCAGGTAGTACCACTTGCACTTTTCTATCATAATTCCTCTTTCATTTTTCTATCTGCCAAACAAGTGTTTTCTCAGACACCACCATTTCTAATTTCTGATCATGTTCCACCTACCAAACTGGTATTGTCTCCTCCTTGTACAGCTGAAAACTTTCTAATAATAATTATATGAGCTCTCAAGATATTAATTTTAATCAATTCTTGTTCTCTTCAATAACATTAAAAAAGATTGATGTTAGAAAGTAGGTTGTGATATGATATATATATTAGTTTATTTTAATGTTACTTTATGAATGAAATTACTTGAAAAGTTAATAAATTTCTTTGAAAATGCTAAGGATTTAATAAGTGCTCAATGCTCTAAAATAATCTTGATAATTTTTAGTCAAACTGCAAATCTAAAATTTATTAAAGCGTGCTAAATTGTGCTTTTCAAACTTTAATGTACACATAAATTACTGGAGATTCACATGAATTAATTTGGAGCATACCAAAATTCTCCATTTCTGAAAAGCCCTAAGTGATATTTATGCTGATGATCAGATAACTATTTCACATAGTAAAGTTTTAAAGTATAAACAGATAGACAAGTAGATACCATGTGTGCACAATATAATATAAAATGTTACTGTTACTGCTTAATCAGAAAATTAAATAATATACACCCTTTAAAGAAATATGTTTTTAAAAAAACATAAATTTCATAACTCCTCCTTTCTCACAAAATGACAAAAAAAAGATAAGACAATAAATGGATAGAAAAACACTTAAAAGGGTATAGTTGTCCACTTTTGCTACATATTTAAGAATTAATCACTGGGAGAACATTAACAAAAAAATATGTCAGCCCATTCATGAGATTCTGGTTGTGTTGATCTGGAGTTCCAATAAAGCTCTCTGCTAGGTAATATAGGAAAAGTGAGCAGTTAACATGTTAATTAGGGCAGAGATATAGTCACTACCACACCTTAAATGAATACTTTGGTTGAAAGAGGTAAAATAAATAAGAAAAGATTTGAAAGGAGACTTCTGAAAACCTTATTAGCAGTCAGAAAGAAATAATTATGGGGCAGACAAATGAGTATAATCGATTTTGAAATCCTAGACTAAATAATTCTTTAATGAGAATTGGGAAGAAAATAAACCTGAATGTAGACAAATCCAACATTCTGTTTTGTGGATATTTAATGTTTTGTAATACCCAATCTCCTGATATTTATTTATTTATGTAATATAAAGGAAGGAGAGGGTCCAAATTGGTTAAGGTGATTTTCTATAATCAAAAAGAAATTAAATGTAATAGATTTGAAAACCTGTGGTTTTTGACATTTAAGTGACAGAATAATAGGCTGGATTCATATTGCATTATTTTATTGGATTACCACCTTAACCCATGAAGTAATTAGGGAAATTTTTGAGGAAGCAAAAAGTTTGTTGCAGGAAGGAAGACACTGAATTAGGGAATGATATCGTCTGAACCAGTGCTTCTAGGTTTTCATGTTTATCTGAATCAGTTGAGGATTTTTTTTATGTTAGTTATGTTTCAGTAAGTCCAGGGAGGGGCCTAAAATTCTGCCCTAGTGATCCCCTTTGTGCTGGTTCACAGACCATACTTTGGGTAGCAAGGATCTAGAACAGTGGTTCTCAAATTTCAGTTATTTTTTCTTAAGCATTTAACTTGTTTTCTTTTTATTTTATGAATAATACTGACAGTAACATCCTTTAACAATAATCTTTGCAAGTCTGAATATTTTTTTAATAGGCTATATAAATTTTAATGATTTTTGTATACATTGCAAAATTACTCAGAAAATATTGTACTAACTTATACTCTCCCTAGTATGTTTTGATCTAACTATTTTTACTCATTGAAATGACTGCTACCCAGCAATAGTAACAATGGGGTAAATAACAACTTATACTGGAAAGAGACTTAGTACATTTTCTTGAGAGCAATGTCTCAATATATATGAAAATTCTTGAGACTTATTCATTCAGGTGGAAAATTCTCACTTGGAATTTCTTGTGATTGCCATCCAATGAGAGCTAAGACTGAATTTGATGTAACTACTTTGTTCGCATATTTAAAACTTTGGGTGGGATAGCTGGAATTTCTGGGGAATATTTGAATATCTCTCTATCCTAGATATTTTCTTCCATGTGCCCAGGTTGGGCTTCCTAACAGTATTATGGTCTCAATGTAGTTGGAGTTTCTATAGTAAAGATTTAGATTATCCCCAAAAAGCCCAGGTGTTCAAGTCTTGGTATCCAATGCAGCATTCTCCAGAGGTGGGTCTTTTGGAAAGTGATTCATTAATTAGAGTTGAAACTAAGAGAAACTAAGTAATTTGCCCGAGGAAAATATGAGTAACAAAGGAAGACTTCAGAATGGATCTTACCTTAAAAATATAAATGAGAAAACAGAGAACAGGATATGACAAAGAAATGCATAGGATGCAGAGTATAAAAAAATGAGGTTTTCGTACAGCCAGGAGGACCATTGTGAAATCATTTCTATATACTGACTTTAAATGATTTTTTATAATTTCTCATTTTTGAAAATTAGAAATGAAGATCTACAGAACAGCAGTTCAATAATAAATACATTGAACATTCATATAACTTTTACTTAGATTCACCTATCAAATACAGCCATATTTGCTTTTTCTATTTTCCCTTTTAGAAGATAGGAAGATCCAAACAATATGTAGCATACAAACATAATTAAGTACATTTTTTAAAAGTAAGTCAAAATCATTAATATCTACCTAAGAAAAAGGGCACTCCTTATATACCATAATAAAATTATCACATTTGGGAAATTTAACATTGATAAAATACATTATCTAAAATGTTGGTATATTCAAATTTGCCCAGATGTCCCAATAATACTCTTTTATTTTTTCTTTGGGTATTGGGATTGAACCCAGAGTCACTTTCCCACTGAGTTACATTCCCAACCCTTTGCATTTTTGAGATAGGGTCTCACTAAGTTGCTTAGGGCCTTGCTAAATTGCCTAAGCAATTTGAAATTAATTAGTGAGATGATACTTGGGTGCTGTGTTTCCCAACAACTTTTTTATTTAGTTATTTAATCATGAATATCTTTTGTAGTTGCAAAACAAATTGAGGTATTATGAAATAATAAGAGGTAGGTAAATAGTGTCAGCATGTAACATTCTAATTATAATATCTTAGAATAGCAAAAGGCACATTATAGCCTGAGACCTGCACATAGTCTGATATATCTAGACTATATGGCAAAGGTAGAAGAGTAGTTGAATATATCTCTAGGTTTATCAGATAAAAAACTTTTTGTATGCTCTGCTAAATAAAAAGTTTGGGAGTTGGGGATTTAGCTCAGTGGCAGAGCACATGCCTAGAATTTAAGCAAGTGAGTATCACAATAATAAATCTGTAATAAAAGTATTGTAGAATGACCACAGCACCTGACCCATTAATATTCTTTCTAGCTTTTTATTTTCTTTTCCAAATTGAGGATCCTAAAATAATTTTTATTTGCCTTTCTATTCTAATGCCAATGGTATAGAAGGCAAATAGAAAGGGAGTCCTAAATACAACTGTAATATTTCAGGGGAGATAGTGATTAAACAAAACTATTCTGGGTAATCTTCCTTTTTAAGGGATAAGGAGCATAGGCTTGGTAAACAGATATGAGACAGTTTTGTGACTTGGCCATCTATGTAAATGGTGTTACTGCTAGTAAAAGGGAATAGGTTTAGAGAGAAAAATGAAATCATGAGTTTGGGATACAGAAAAGATTCTTCCTAAAGTTTAGAATCAAAGCAAATTAAATTCAACAAATCAGGTATATTTGTAAATATATAATATTTCTGAGGCTAGGCCAGGAAGATAATGGAATGAGGACTGTCAGAGACTACTGACTTAAAATTCAGAAAATAAGACTATTAAAAAACTCAATTAAGACTTTTTTTAAAAGATCCAAGATACAGAAACTTGACTTAATTTGATACCCTTATTCTATGCTGTCTCTAGAAAACACTACTTAACAGGTACAAAGTATCCCAACATACTTTATAGAAAGCTATTTTAATAGAAATTCTAAAATACTAGGCTGTATAACATTGGTCAAGTCACTTCACTTCTCTTGACTTCAGTTTCCACATCTATACAACCTAGATAATGACATCTATCCTTTCTCCTTCATAGAGTTTGTGTGACTGTCAAGTTAATGCATGGAAATGTAATTTAAATTCTAAATTGCTATATGGATGTAATTTATTACACAGTTTGGGAAATGAAATTCTACATCTACCTCTTGGGCCTTTGGAATTATAAATGGAACTGAACAGAATATTAACAGAGAAGTTCTGCTGGACTTAATGATATGTGGACAGAAACTATTGGCCTATGGCCTTATGATATCACAGAGTGTTAGTATTACTTAAGAAACCACATATGCATTCCTCAAATAAGACTCTTCTTCCTTCACTTCTCCAGTACTTTCCCCTTTCAGTGAATTCTAGGGTTCAGCTTTTAGAACTGGTATAAAGTAGAACTTTTCCAAATTTCATTAGTAGAGAGAGTGGAAACCATTGACATATGGTTTAACCACCTCCACTGAAGCAAAAATTTACTTACATGATTATTTCTCTTTCCCCTTCTTTCCCTCTCTCTTAGTCACTCTCATTTCTCCTCTTAATCTTTATGGGCACTCATAGAGCTCTGAGCCAGCATCCAATAGTAAATGATGATCTGCCAAATATATAATTTCTGGCTTGGTAAAAGTGAAAGGAAATGTGAAGGAATTCAGAGAGACAGCTGTCATATTTGAGGAAGGCTCCAGAGAGGATGACATTGATGCTGTTATCTTTGCCACAGGCTGTGGTTTGCCTTTGCTTTTCTTGAAGATTCTATCAAAGTGGTCAAAAACAAGATATCCCCATATAAAAAAGTCTTCCTTCCAACCTAGAAAAGTCAATCTTGCTATCATCGGCCTGATTCAAAAGTTAGGAGCCATTATGTCCATTGCAGAGCTCCAAGGACACTGGGTCACTCAAGTATTTAAAGGTAAGTGACTATACAAATTGACTACTTAATAACTTGATGATGTTTATGTGTTTATGTACTTGCTTTTAAATAGTAGTATGTTTGACTAAAATCTTGCTTAATATCTGGCATACAGTTAGTACTAGAATGTTTATTTTTAAGTGACTCTAAAGTAGCAATTTATAACCATAAACATATATTATAATCAACTGGGATATTTTCCAAACAAAGAGATGGTTTGATCCCATCCCTTGTGATGCTTATTCAGTATATCTGGGTGGGACAGGCATAATATTTAGACAAAATTGTTCCCCAGATGATTCCACTCATCTAAATTTTGGACAACTGGCATGTATTTGTGAAGTAAAAGAATGCCATGTTTCATTATAGAGAATGTCAAATATAGAAATGGTGTGACTTAATTTCAGACAGCAAGTTAACACCTGGTAGGAGAATAGTCAGAATGTAGAATATTCAACTTTCAAATCCTTACACCCACTTTACATACCTTCTTTCAGTTTTGGCTAGGAGTACTAGAAAAAAATTTTGAGGTTTGGGATAGTAGGCTCAATATGAGTCAGCAGAGGATAAGGCTTCTAAAAGGCATGATTAAATCTAGCATCATCAAAATATTATTATGCCCCAAAACACATAATTGTTCTCTAAACTGATCAGACTACCACCTGAAAACATTATTAAAGTGAAACTGGAATTCATTGAATAAGGAGAGAGATAAGAATGATTTAAGGAATGTGAAAACATATCATTTGAAATACAGATGAATTTGCTGGAGAAGTTTAGGCAAAAGAAGTTAAGATCTGGGGGAGATCTGAGAGTTCCCTTCAAATATTTGAAGGAATAACCTACTTAGTAGGGCAAAGAGTAAAACTAGAACCAAGGAATGAAATTTTGATGTTGCATAATATCAGCTTAACATTAAAAAATAAAAAAGACAAGACCTTTTCCTTTTTTGTCCATATAAATGTTTTTTTCTTAATTTATTGTTTTTAGATATACATGACAGTAAGGTGTATTTTGACATATTATACATACATGGAATTGAGTGCAACCCATTCCAGTTTGGATCCCATTCTTGTGGTTGAACATGATGTGGAGTTACACTGGTCTTGTGTTCATATATAAGCATAGGAATGTTATGCCTAATTCATTCTACTGTCTTTCCCATTCTCATCCCTCTTCCTTTCCCTTCATTCCCCTTTGTCTAATCAAGTGGACATTCATAATTTTCTTTCCTACCCTCCTCTGTTATGAGTTATCATCCATATATCAGAAAGTACTTGGCCTTTTATTTCTTGGAACTGTTTAATTTCTTTTTCTAATTTTTTTTGGTGTATATGGACAAAATACCTTTATATTATTCATTTTTTATGCAGTGTTGAGGATCAAACCCAGGACCTCACACATGCAAACTAAGTACCCAAACATTGAACCAAAACCCTACTCCTGATTTATTTCACTTAGCATGATATTCTCCAGTTCCATCTATTTACTGGCAAATGTCATAATTTCATTCTTCTTTATGACTGAGTAATATTCCATTGTGTATATATACCACATTTTCTTTATGTATTTATCTGTTGAAGCACACCTAGGTTGGTTCCATAGCTTTGCTATCATGAATTGAGTGTATAAACACTGATGTTGCTGTGTCACTGTTGTCTGCTGATTTTAAGTCCTTTGGGTATTAACCAAGGAGTGGGATAACTGGATACATGGGTCAAATGATGATTCCACACCAAGTTTTCTGAGGAATCTCCATACTGCTTTCTACAGTGGTTGTACCAGTTTGCAGTCCGCCAGCAATGTATGAGTGACCATTTTCCCCTACATCCTTGCCAACATTTACTGTTACTTATATGAACTCTCAGTATAGTTTTAATTTGCATTTCTCTCATTACTAGAGATGTTGACCATTTTTTCATATTTTTTGACCATTTGCATTTCTTCCATGAGGTGCCTGTTTGGTTCCTTTGCCCATTTATTGATTGAGTTTTTGGGCATTTTTGGTATTAAATTTTTTGAGTTCTTTGTATATCCTTGAGATTAATGCTCTGAGGTGCAGATGGTAACGATTTTCTACCATTCTGAGAGCCCTTTTGATTGTTTCCTTTGCTGCAAAGAAGCTTTTTATTTGATGCCATCCCATTTATTAATTCTTGATTTTACCTCTGCTTTAGGAGTCTTAATGAGGATGTAATCATGTCAGTTGCTTTAGGAGTCTTAAGGAGGATGTATCATGTCGGTTTCTGAGCTGACATGATAGATAATTGGGCCTACTTTTTCTTCTAATAGAGTCAGGGTTTTTAGTCTAATACCTAGATCAACAAGACCTTTTCTTGGGCAGTCTCTGAAATTGTGAGAAATCCAAACATAATAGCAAAAGAATGTCACATGGCTAGATGGCCATTTGAGCAGAGGTGAATAAAGGAGAGTTAAGCCTCAGAATAGAGAAAAGTCAGATGACTTTGAAGTTTCTTTCTAAAGAAGAAATTCTTTGATCCTATAATTATCATAATAAAATTTGTTATCATTACTAGTATTTAATTAAAACTCTTCAGTGTTTTCATTGGAATTATAGCTTACTGTTTACTAGTGAGATCCTCACGATGTCAGAGGGAAAAATATAGTGCTATATAGTTAATAGGTAAAAAACATCTTTTCAAATGTCTGACATTTCTTAATTTCTTATAGTCTATGTGGTAGATCATGTACTATTTAAGAGCACTGGACCACCAAATGCAAGGTCCCATGGTTGGCTTAATTCTAGTCATATTAAATGGATATTTTAATTAGATCAATTAAGTAAGGGGAGAAAAATTCATTAACATAGGTCAGAGCATCTTAGTATGCTTGAAGCAAATGGGACTCTTATTCCATGCCCAAGTAATTTGTGAAGAGAAATTGGAAACATGAGTATTTGGAAGAATCTGCATTATGGGTATGAGAGTAGGTGATCCGAAGGAAAGTGTACAAAATTTTCAGGTTCTTATGGTTACAGAAGCCTAGCACACATTCTTCCAGCTTTTGCAAAAAAGAAGTCTTCAAATAATCCTTATGATTTACTAAACTTCCAACAGGAACCCTGAGTTTTTTATTCTAGCCATGACTTACCTGTTTACCTACCAAATTCTTGTCTTTCTCATTCCTGAATTTTATCTTCACTAAGTTTATCTTTAACCTAGTTTCTCCTAGTCTTTCAAGTATGCCCAGCTCAGTCTGTCCTCTTCTTTGGTCTGTCTTCCCTCTACTAAATCCCATTTTCCTTCTTCCTTCATTCTCTGGAATGATTGCCCTCTTGTCAAGGGAAATATTCCACCCTTTTATATAACTCTGAACCCATATTCTTGCCATGAATGAAATCAAGTTTATTTGTTCTTTGCCTGTTTTGCCAGTCTCACAAGGTTTCTTTCATTCAGCAACTTTCTTTCCTTGAAAACCATATCAAGTTATACCAATTCTTTGTATTACCCGAAGGTATAATGTCATAGGGTGACATTTAGGTTTCACCACAGATTGGTCTAACCTGCTTTTACAGGTTCATTTTTTACTAGTCTTTACCACACATCAAGTCTCCTAGAAGCACTGGATGACTTACTCACTAAGTAAAAATATAGCAGATATCCTTCTAACCAGAGCTTTTGTTTCTGATGTTCTCTTCTTAGTATGCCCTCCCTTTACTTTCTGTTTATACAGGGCAAACCTATGCATATTTTATCCCTCCTTTATTAGTATATTGAAAGATCTTTAAATAATCATGTATATTTACCTTTCTATTCCAAGGCTAGACCAATGCCTAGCACATAGAAGGTATCTAATAAATGTCACTTCTAATGAATACAGTATGGCCGTCAAGCAAATGAAGTTCTGAATTCTGTAGCACAAACTTCATAAGATCTCAGGTTATCAAGTGCCTTGGCCAATTTCTCTTCATGTTAAAAGGCTGAACTTTTCTGGAAGACCAGTATGGCAGCCATACCTCTTTTTCTTTTAACATTATACCAAAATGTGCAGGGCAAGTCAGGATTTCAGAAAGTCAGGATTACACAAATACAATATGCCTTACTCCTGAGAGTAGACCTTGAAAGATCCATTTCCATAGAGCTTAATTTAGGCTCTCTTCATTCCCACATTGTCTTGGGACCCTGGAAAAATAAACTTCAATTACTCACTGTTCTTCAACAATATTGCTCAGCAAACATTTACTGATCTCTCAGTATATATGATCTCCTAGGTGCAGAAAAAACAGAAAATGCCTATTTTCATGGAACTCAGAGTCATAGAAGGAAGACAGGCAAGAAACATTTAATGTGTTCATTCACTTCACAGATATTTACTTTATCTTAAGCAGATGGTCTAGTAACAAATTAGAGGAGCTACTAAGGAAACAGTGGGCAACAAGTGTCCAATTCTTCCATGACTATACACTAAAAGAAAAAGGAAATTTTCTGTTTGTTTTTTGGCAAACTGACTTGTCCAGTGATTGAACGGTCTATTTTATTTCCCAGTTTTTTTGGGGGTGGCTAGAACCTTTATAACACATACTTAATTGAGTTCATAGCACTAAGACATTATTTGCAGAAAGTCAGGTTTAGCTTCTAGTTCAAAGAATACTTGAATGTGATAGTAAGACTTCTTTCTCCCATTTTAAATGTGGAATTGAGCTACTTTTAGGTGCCACTATTGTATATACCCAAATGCTTGCTTCTCTCCTGTACAGTAGGTAAAGGAGAAATGTGACAAGATTTGCCCTGTCCCCTCTAACTCTAGAGTCCTCCTTGCTTTCTCTGCTATTTTAGATTCTGGGATGAAAATTTCTGTTCTGTTCTATCTTGTCATGTCTGTGGTCAGGCTGTTAGAATAAATTTATATAGCTCTGTGACTGTTAAACTAAGCTGATCATGATCAGAATGACCTGGGAAATTTTGTGAGCATACAGATTCAGTGGCTCCATCTCCAAAGATTTCAGATAAGAGCATCAAGATCCAGTCACATCCCCAACTCTTTTTGTGTTATTTTTACTTTGAAACAGGGTCTCACTAATTTTCTGAGGCTGTCTTTGAACTTGTGATCCTCCTACATCAGCCTCCCAAGTCACTGAGATTATAGCCATGCACCACTATGCATGGCACAGCTTTTATTTTTTAGATGTGTGTAGTTAGGTTAGGGAAATCATTGGTAGAGTGACTGTAATAGATTATATGGTAATATAGAAAATTTAGAAATATATTTTTGAATTTCATTTTTATAATTACCTTGTGAGCAATTATTTTTAAATCCAGTTTTATAGATAAACTAAGGCTCAGAGAAGGTCAAATTGCTAGTAATTAACAGAAAGGACTGAGATGTTCAGTCTCCTTATCCCAATTCCATGTTATATCCTCTGTGTCATCATGCCAGGTTTACCAAATAGTTCTTTCTTTGACCAGCTTCTCATTACTACAAAAATTTTGCTGGGTTTGTGTGTGCTGGCGTGTTTTACTAGGGTTCAAATCCAGGGCATGTGCATGCTAGGAATGTGCTAAGCTCCACCTCAGCATCTTTATTTAATTTTGAGACAGGATCTTGCTAAGTTGCCCAGGCTGACCTCGAACTTGCCTTAGCCTCCTGAGTAACTAGTATTACGGCATACACCACCATGCCCAACTGAAGTTGAATTTTTACCCACTTTCTGTCATATTTGGGCTATGTGTCAGCATACTCTGAGATGTTAATCTGAGATGCATTGATTATGGATAATACAGTATGGGGTGAAGGTAGGAAAATATATTGGTTTCTAAATTAGATTGACTTGGGTTCTTTGGCTACTGAAAAAAAAAATGACACCATGATTCCATCAAGGCCAAACTTGAATTGGTTTGTGCTTTCTACAGCATCTTTTTCTAGTCTACTTGACTTGTGGCCTTTTGCTTTATCTCTTCTAAACTCACCCCACCTCTTCTGCAGTGACAAGGACCAATGGCAGAGGTGGTTCAAGGGACATTCTGAATCTCTCTTCCCTGTTCCCTCTGACCTCTGTGATAACCATCCAGCAGCACATATGCAGTTCTGGAGTGCCACCTCCTTTGCCTAACATCCCCTGACTCCAGGGCTCTTAAATTGACTGAGGATGAACTGCTTCATGTTTTCTGTCCAGTTAGCACTTTTCATGCACTCATTTATATTGTGATAGAAGGTCCTGTTTTGAGTGTTTCTTTTGTCAGAAATCAGAAAACCTAAGGTAATATGCTATGTATTTTAAGACCCCCTGTAGTTTCTCTCATACTTCTTTACTACTTGGGATCTAATTTCCCTTCACTACTGCTTCCAAAGTCCTTAATAGTGACAGTTTTTGAGAAGATTAAGTAAAGATATTGGGTATCTGAAAGAGTAAAGAATACCTCAGGCTTGTGTACCTGGATCTTAAGGGGGGAAATTCTGACTTCCAATCCCATTGATAAGTCAGAACTCTGACCCTACAGCTCTTCTTATTTTCAGGGATTTCTGTTATCAATTACAAAATTGAAGTTCTGAGTCACAACTACAAGTTGGGGGTTAGAACTGAATAGTAGCATGAGTGTTGTCCTCAACAGTGACTTATAAAATAAGAGAAAGGGAATTTGGACAGGCTAAGGACATTTTAAACACACAAATATTTGGAAATGTTTGTGATAACCTGAAGATGGTGTTTCTCTTCCCCAATTAGTAGAGTTGCATTCTGTAGATTGTCTGGGAGAGTGATTTACAGTTAGAGTATGTATAGAGAAAATAAAAGGAATTGACAATCCAGAGATCCACCAGATCAAGAGCTAGTCTGAGCTCAGAGGATTCTGAGGGTACCATCTTATTTTCAGATGCAGCAGAGAACTGTGGTAGCAACTACAACTAGATGAACTAAAAGTTTAGGAGAAAAGGTAGAACTGTCCAAGGTGAACTGAGATCAATAGTCATTTTATCCTCTGAGGTCATTTGCTGATTATAGGTCTGGACTGTGTATGACCTTTGCCTAGTCAGAGGATATCTGTTAAGGTAATAAATCTCCTAGCAGTGTGAGTAATAGAGGGTGAGTTGGAAACTTGAGGGACTTTAGACATGCAGCTGGTTTTCCCCCAAAGGACACTTACTATATGGGAAGTGTAGAGAGACACCACAAAATATTATAAGAAGCAGAGTAAAATCGCTAAAAGATGTATGATGCTAAAGTCTTAAAGACTAATTAAAGCAAGGGGACTCAACTGAAGCACATGGTTCCAAAACATTTTCCAAGAATTAAAGTAAGGTAGAATATTATAACTAAATAACTTCCCAAAATATTTTCAAAGAAGCAAACTGAATACCAGAACAAAACTCAAGGATACCTGTCAGAATAAAAAAATATTTACCTCTCAACATGCTAAACAGCTACCATGATTGGGAGCCAATCAAAAATTACTAGGAAGACTTCTAGGCAAGATGAAATTACATGAACTAGATTTACCCTGCCACCAAAAACAGCATTCCAGACACATTATATGAACCAACAGTTTCAGACATTTTCTTAGTTTATTTGTGCAACAGTAACAGAATACTGAAGATTCAGAAATTTGCCAAGAAGTCAGGCATGGTGATACATACCTGCAATCCCAGCAAACCTGGAGGCTGAAGCAGGAAGAACACAAGTTCAAGTCCAGCAGTCTCTAACTTATTGAGGTCCTGAGCAGCTTAGTGAGAACTGTTACAAAAATTTTAAAAATGGCTGGGTACATGGCTCTGGTTAAGTACCTCTAGATTCAATCCCAGGTATACACACATGCATACCATATATGTATATGTACACATACACATAAATATATTTATTTATCACATTTCTTGAGACTGGGAAGTCAAGGACAAGGGGCTAGTATCTGACTAGGGCCTTTGTACTATGTCATTCCATGTGGAGGGTTGAACTCAATCATTTGTAAGTAATTCACTCCTATGATAATAAACCCATTCTCACAGTAAGTTTTAACCTATTAATGAGGCAGAATCTTCATGGCCTAATCACCTCTTAATTCTATTGTAGTGGAATTTAATTTTGTAACAAACTTTTTGGGAGATACAATCAAATTGCCATAGATATTAAATACCAAGCAATGAAGAATTATGACCTCTGAAATATGGGTGACAAATGAGGTGGACCCTTTAATTGATTGCCTCAGCTTACTAACCTGAGAATATTTCTGAGTTATGACTGGAAATTTCTGAGTTATGAATTTCCAACCTACTGAACTGCCTAAGTTGAGAACATGGAGTACAGAACAGAAGGGTTTTCCATTAGTAGTAGGGAACATTTCTCTCAAGATGGAATGCTGATAGTAGGCATAAAAGTGACCCTCCAAAGATATCTTTGTGTTCATTTCCAAAATCTATGATTAGGTTAGCTTATATGTCAATGTGTAACTAAGATTATAGATGGAATTAAGGTTAGCTTTAAATGGGGAGTTAGCCTTGGATTATTCAGTTGGACCCACCTATAAATGGAAGAAGCTCTGAGTGATGTGATATGAAAAGATCTTGACCTATTTTCTGGCTTTGAATTTGGAAAAAGAGGATAATGAACCAAGTCATGTAGGTAGCCCCTGGGATCTAGAAATTACAAAAATTTCTCCAGGAAAGAGAAGCTTTAATATTAATCCAGAGAGACCCATTTTGGAGTTATAAACCAAAGAAATGTAAGCTAATTTGTGTTCTTTTAAGCCACTGAATTTGCTGTAATTTGTCACAGTGGTTATAGAAAAACCAATGCAAAATCTAAATCTTAAAATGCCAAGTCATGGGGATCAAGTTACTTCAACATATCTGCATCCCAGAACAAAGCTCAAACATATGTACAGAAAACAAAAATACCTAGCATCAAAAAAGATAAAATTTACCATATCTGATATCTAATAAAAAATAAAGCATTCAAAAATAGGAAAATTAAACCATAATGGGAAAAAAATAATTGAAATTGACTCAAAACTTACAGAGAATAGACACAGCAGACAATGGATATTGAAAGATATAATTTTTTCTACATTTTTGGAAAGATTAACTATATGTTCATATATGTACATATTTATATCACTTGAGCTTTAAGAGATTAGAACTATAAATCATGAGAGGAAAAATACTCAGATAAATGTTAGACATTGCTGTTGGATATGGAAAATGAAAAACCCCAAAATATTAAGGCCTGAAAAAAGGGAGTGAAAAAGAAATCCATACATTAATATCACTGATCCTTTCCCAGTGCATTCCTGCCCAATGACAGAACAATCCCATAGAAAGAAATCCAAAGCATTGATCCTTCCCCAGATAAATCCTTTCCCAGTGGCAGTACAATGGGACCCTGAAGGGAAAGAGAAAATTACTGAACATTAACCCCAGACCCTCCATTCTTCTTCAAGTAAAAATACTGCCCAGTAAAAATAAATATTCAAATTCTCACAAAACTGTTTCCTGAGTGCTCAAACTGCTGACTCCAGACCTCCCATTCCACCCAGTAAGACAGACCCCAAATTTCTGAGTGCCCAAGCAGACATGCTTATTACTTAAGTCACCTCTCAGTATAAGTATAACCTTTAAAAACCCAGCCTTCTCCTTTATTCAGTGGCCCAATTTCCACCAGGAGAGTGGGTCCAGTGGTGTCACCCCATTCCCACCCCTCATCCAGTCCTGCATGAGACTTCATTCCCGAATAAAGAGCTGATCTGTGAAGTTTGTGTACACAACAGTCTTTTTGTGCTAACAATTGCAAAATAATTCAAACCACTCAAAAGGAAACAAATAAAAAAGGATTTTAAAATTGAACAATGCAGGGGAATTCAAGATGTCAGGCTAGGGGAATGCTGTATTCCTTCTTGTTCCAGGAACTGGGATTTGAGCAGCAGGAATATTGCTTTGAGAGGTTGGTGAAAGAGGAATTTCACTAAAACAGTATTGGGCCATCAAAGTATCTTAGAGACTCAGAAATTTGGAAACAAGATTATGCAGAGGGAAATGAGAGGGAAGAGGGGTATTAAAAATGGTGGAATGAGACAGACATCATTACCCTATGTACATGTATACATGAATGGTATGAATGTACATTGTGCATAACCACATAAACAAAATGATGTACCCCATTTGTGTACAATGAATCAAAATGCAGTCTCTAAAAAATAAATAAGTAGTTTAAAAAAAGAAGACTACATTAGAGCCAAGCACTTTGCAGTTCTGGTTAAACAGAGGTAAGGAGAATGCAGAGAAACATAATAGATTTTGTAAGAAAAATTCTGAGATCAGAAAAGGAACCTGACCTCCGCTGATCCAGAGACTGCACTGTACATGATGTTTACCAGCTGGTGCCAAAGAGCTGAGGCAAGAGTCATCTTGAGGTGGCTATGCTGTAGCACCTGCTTCAGGAGCTGGGAGATCTGAGCAAATACAGCTATGTTACTATCCAGGATACTGGACTTGTTATCTATGTTCAAAACAAAATTCAAGAACAGGACACAGAGAAAGCAAACAAGAAGCAGGTTTATTGCCAGTGGTAACAGAGATATACTTTTCTGAAGAGAAGAGGCCCCAGAACTGGGAATCCTTTGGGTGGGTTTTGGACTGTTCTTTTTATGGTCTCTGAAATTTTCTCCTTTCCTTATCTCTTCCTCTGTCTACACACTCCTCACTGTTATCAGTTGGTTTCCTCTCTGTCCATATGTCTGTTTTAGCTTTTCTATTACACAACTGCCCCCTGTCCTTTGCTTTGGGGCCCAGAGAATATTTTACCCAGGGGAATTCAAACTAGAAAGGTGAAGGGGAGCCTGATTCACTTTCCCCTTTGAGTCTGGTGGCTTACAGAACAGGTCAGGAATTTGAGCAGGTAAGTGTATAAGCTCAAGGACCAAACCCAAGAAGCCTGGAAAGGATGTGTCCATGAGCAGTGGAGGGGTGAAGCATTGGCTTCTCTGTCCCACAAGTGGTGACTCCTGGAATCCCAACTCCCAGTAGAGATAGGGTATGTGCTGGGCCCTACGTGTTGATCCAGTTTCTCCAGAGCTGTCACCACCCTTCAGACCTGACTAGACCTAAGCCCCACCTGCAGAAACTCCACTCTTAGAACTCTGTAGCAGCTACAACTGGGAGTGCAGTAATCTGGTCTGTGCTGACAGAATTACAGCTAACAGAACTTCCCATCCCATCATACCTCATACTGGTGAGAAGGGAAGCAGAGAATTTTTTAACTCCAACTGGTAACTTGGTGAGCAACACAAAAAGAGGAAGGTTTAAACAACTCTTTACCCTTATGCTCATGCTCAGTACATCACTCAAGAACAAATGGAAAGAAAAAAGAGTTGGACATAGACAGTGAATGAAAAATGAAAAGGCCTAGACAAACCACTCCAAACATGGGAACTCACACAAGACATTTTATTAGGCAGACTAACAGTGTCTGCCCTGAAGAGAGAGAGAGAGCCTGCAAGAGATAGCATGGTGGAGGAGCTTTGCTTAAGTACTTGAATTGCCTGGTCTAAGGATGATAGGGCCAATTGCTGAGCAGTTAAAATTTGCGGTCTACAGTTTAAGCCAATGGGTGCCAAACACAAGCTGACAAGTGAACCAAAGGCTGGCTAGGATGGTAGACTGACAGCTGGGGGTGCTGTCATTACTCCTTGCCTTCCCCCTCTGGTGTGTTTCATGCCCAACTGCTCAGGAAGGAGCCCCACGAGGTCCTAGGGTGCGCTGGTTGTAGGCAGCCCAGGCCCGAGGTGAGAGCCAGAGTGCAGGGCAAAACCAGTGTCTTCCTCCTGCCTGCCACAGCCAGGTGACACCTGGCAGTTTCATGCAGGCAGAGCATTGCATTGGCAGCTGCATACATGCCGTGCTGCCTCTGCTAGCCAGGCAGCCCACTGAGCACTACAGTGAATATATATTCTGACAATTTTGACCACCTCAGTGGAAATGATGCCTTAATCTTTCATTAAGAATTTCTTTGTGTCTGTGTGTGTATGTGTATGTGTGTGTGTGTGTGTGTGTGTGTGTGTGTGTGTTGTGCCGATTGGTTCATGGACATATATATGTAGACATATTTGTTTCTTTTATTCTTTTTTTCTGATGCCCATTTTTATTGTTTTATTTCAAGGATGAGTTTTATGAAATAGAATTATAAGTAATAAAATTTATCTTTTTTTGGGCACAAAGGCATCAGTTGTGTAGCTACCACCACAGACAAGAGATAAGACAGTTTTATCACTCAAACAGCACCTGGGTGCTGCCTCTTTGTGACCAACCCCTCCTACATCCTGGCAACCACCCATTTGTTTGTTTTACTGCTATAGTTTTGTTTTCCTTGGGCATCATATGAATGGAGTTGTCAGTAGCATTTTTTTTTAAGTATACTGGGGATTGAACCCAGGGTCTTGCCCATGTGCACCACACTAAGCTACATCCCTTTTTAATCTTTTTGTGCTCAAAATAATAGTATATTTGAAACAAAAAGTTTCTGTTGTGTGTATCAGTAGTTGGTTACTTTTTTATTGCAGAATAGAATTCCATAGTATAGATGCAACAATTTGTTTATCTGATACTTACCATTTGAAGGATTCAAACTTTTTTAAATTAAAAAGTAATCAATGCATCTCATGTGGCTGCCAGAATTACTTTCTGACTGTCTGTCCCATGATTAACCAATTAAATTAAGAGGCAAGGTGTTGACTGAATGAAGGTGATTTTATTTGGAAAGCCAGTTCAACAAGAGAAAAGGGGAACTCTTGTCACAAAGCCCTTCTTGCCAGGAAGCTGATCAAAGATGACTTATATAGGTGGCCTTTGGTTCTTCCCCAGACTGTTGGGCATCTTCCTGCAGCAGGAGACCTGGATGATGAATATCCTACCAGATTACTTAGTTATGAGGTGTTTTTCACTTTCTGCAGGTCTCAACAACCATGATCAGGGCTGGGGTTGTAGCACAGTGAAGCTCATGCCTAGCATTTGTTGGGTACTGCGTTCAGTTCTCAACACCACATATAAGTAAACAAATAAAGGTACTTTGACAACTAAAAAAAAAACTTTAGAAAAAAAAGAATATCATTTCTTTATTGTTACAAACTACAAACTCCCCCACAATGAATGTACATCATCCTTCCTCAGTTAATGGCAATTCAGCTAAATCCCAAAACATCCTCATGCATGGTTTCACTAGTTTGAATGAAGTCATGTGGTCGGGGCTCTGCATGGATGCCATTTGCTCCCATACCTTCTCCTTGAGGGATGGTGAAGGGTGTAGGTGGGATCAAGGTCTTTCTCTCAGTACCCAGCCTGGACAAAGCCATCTCATGTGGGGGAGAATGTGTGTGAAGGAAGGTGGGGAGCAGCCACTGAGGGAAGGTACAATGGGGGGGTGAAGATTGAGTGTTTGGCTTTAGGAAAGGACTGAACGAGAGAGCATCTGCTTCTGAGAGTAGAGCAAGCCAGAGTGCATGAGTGTGTAAAAGCAAACACCCTCACAAGCTAATCCTTTCCTGGCCCTGGGGAAGCCAATGGATGGCGGGCGCCCAGGAGGCTGCAGCTTTTTGGCCAGTAGATGGAGGTGTTGTACCATGTCTGGGTTCTGCTTCTGCAATTGCCCCATTCAACATCCCTGAAAGACCCATTAGCCTCTGTGTTCTGGCAGGGAGGGACAATAGAGACCACCGTCCATGTCCCTGAAGCAATGTCTCACAGTACAGGGGGTTTGAACCAGTTTTCCTGAGTTCTCTCCTTGGGAAGCCTCCACCTCTAGAGAAATGGGAGTTTCTTGAAGCTTCAACCTTAACAGAGAGGTCCAAATGTGGAGGAACAGCCAGCCATGATCACCAGGGGGCTGAATCTGATCGTGCGATCAATTTACTGATGACCTCAGTCCATTTGCCTTTCCCTGTGGTCCTTTGAATAATAAATTCTGAATTTCTAACTTTAAAATACTTGCTACTAGAGGTACTAAGATGAAAGAGACACACGAGGTCCCATTCTGCTGGAGGGCTTCAACTTATAAATAACTAATACTTCTAGGCAAAGCAGACCAGAATGGAGACAGGGTGACACAGAGGATGGTTGTATGTGCTGTTAAAATATTGAAATGCTTCTCTTCTAGTTGGTAAATAGCTGTTGATCCAGCACTAGGTTTGCCAACTCAAATACAGAGAGTACCCCATTAAATTTGAATTTCAGGTAAACCACAGGTAATGTTTAAGTATGTTCTTTTTTAATTGTTTTTTTTTTTTACTTTTACAGACTACATTTTGATTCATTGCACACAAATGGGGTACAAGTTTTTATTTCTATGGTTGTACACAATGTAGTTTCACACCATTCATGTAATCATAAATATACACAGGGTGATACTGTTTCATTCTACTCTCTTTCTGTCTCCCATCCCCTCCCACCCCACTTTTCTCTACACCATCCAAAGTTCCTTCATTCTTCTCTTCTTTCCAACAACCCCCCTTTTTTATGTATCATCATCCACTTATCAGAGAAAACATTTGACCTTTGGTTTTTTGGGATTGACCTATTTCACTTAGGATGATCTTTTCCAACTTCATCCAATTACCAACAAAAGCCATAATTGTATTATTTTCTATGACTGAGTAATATTCCATTGTGTATATATACTACAGTTTCTTTATCCACTGAACAATTGAAGGGCATATTGGCTGGTTCCACAATCTAGCTATTGTGAATTGAACTGCTAGAACATTGATGTGGCTGCATCACTGTAGTATGCTGATTTTAAGTCCTTTGGGTATAAACCAAGGAGTGGGATAGCTATGTCAAATGGTGAGTCCATTCCAAGTTTTCTGAGGAATCTCCCCACTGCTTTCCAGAGTGACTGCAGCAATTGGCAACTCCACCAGCAATGTTTGAATGGTGCCTTTTCCCCACATCCATGCCAACACTTATTATTGCTTGTGTTCTTGATAATAGCAATTCTAATTGAAGTTAGATGAAATCTTAGGGTGGTATTTATTTGCATTTCTCTAATTACTTGGGATGATGAGAATTTTTTCATATATTTGTTGATCACCTGTATATCTTCTTCTGTGAAATGTATGCCCAGCTTCTTGGCCCATTTAATGACTGGTTCTTTCTATTTTGGGTGTAAAGATTTTAAGCTCTTTATAAACTTTGGAGATTAGTGCTCTGTCTGAAGTATGTGTGGAAAAGATTTTCTCCCACTCTCTAGGCTCTCTTATCACATTATTGATTGTTTCCTTTGCTGAGAAAAAGCTTTTTAGTTTGAGTCTATTCCATTAATTGATTCTTGCATGCATTTCTTGCACTATGGGGGTCCTGTTAAGAAAGTCTGGTCCTAAGCCAATGTGACGGAGATTTGGGTCTACTTTTCTATTTGGTGAAGGGTCTTAAGCCTAATTCCTAGATCCTTGATCCATTTGTAGTTGAGTTTTGCACAGGGTAAGAGACAGGGATTTAATTTCATTTTACTGCATATTGATTTCCAGTTTTGCCAGCACAATTTTTTGAAGAGGCTATCTTTTCTCATTGTTTGTTTTTGGCACCTTTGTCTAGTATGAGATAACTGTACTTATGTGGGTATGTCTCTGTGTCTTCTATTCTGTACCATTGCTCTACCTGTTTGTTTTACCATGTTTGTCCCATTACCATGCTGTTTTTGTTACTATTGCTCTATAGTATAAGTCTGGTATTGTGATACCACCTGCATCAATCTTCCTGCCCAGGATTAATTTGGCTCTTCTGGGTCGTTTGTTCTTCCAGATGAATTTCATGATTGCTTTTTCTGTTTCTATGAGAAATGTAATTGGGGGTTTAATGGGAATTGTGTTAAATCTGTATAGCACCTTTGGAAGTATAGCCATTTTGATAATATTAATTCTGACTATCCAAGAACATGGAAGATCTTTCCATCTTATAAGGTCTTCTTCAATTTCTTTCCTTAATGTTCTGTAGTTCTCATCTTTCACCTCTTTGGTTAAATTGATTCCCAAGTATTTTATTTTAGACTGATATCTCTGATGAATATAGACACAAAAATTCTTAACAAAATCCTGGTAAATCACATACAAAAACAACTTCCCAGTATGATAGAGCATCATTATTTCAGATACTTGTTAGACTATATATCACTGATGGTATCAGAATTTCTCCAACATTTTTTTAATTCAAAAGCTGAAGACTTTTTGAAGTAGACTACTTACACTGAGATCAACAAAATATGAATTAATTACTAAGCTAAATGAAACAAAATAATTAATCAAATTATGACTAATGTTCTTTTTAATATATATGAGAAACTCCCTTTTTAAAATATATTCCAAATATTTAATTTAGAAGAATTTGTACAAATTAGGAAGAAACATTGTTTAGTGGCATCTGTGTCAACTGATCCTTTGAGTTTGTGAAAAAAGCAAAGATGTTAATATAGGTTATAACCTAATTAATCACCAAGAATTATTCTTAAATAGCTGATTGTTCTAAAAATTTGCTCAGAATGATTTAACAATGGTTAAACATAATGCAAAGTGCATTTACTAGTATTTTTTCTTTTCATGATCCTATAGTTACTTACAAATACACAGTAAGAATCCTTAGTCTTCCTGTAATAACTATTACAGTTTGGACCTGGAATGTCCCTCAAAGGCTCATATGTCAATGGTTGGGTTCCTGATACAGCAGTATTCAGAGATGGACCTTCTGTGAAGTGGTTGGATCATGAGGCTCTAACTTCATCAGTGAATTAATCCATTGATGGATTAGGAAGTGGTTGAAACTGTAGGAGGTGAGGTCTAGTAGGAGGAAGTAGGTAACTGGGTGTATGCCATGGAAAGATATATCTTGTCCTAGGCCCTTTCCTCACTCTCTCACTCTGATTCCCAGCCACCATGAGGTGAGCTGCCTTCTTTGTTATACATTTCTCCTACCATATTTTTCCTTGTCTCAGGCCCAGAAACAATGGAGTCAGCAGGCCATAGATTAAAACCTTTGAAACAAATAGCCAAAACAAATCTTTCCTCTTTTAATTGATTGTCTCAGGTAGTCACAGCAACAGAAAACTAAAACAATAACATAATTAAATATATTTTATCCATGACCAAGGCACAAGTCTTATTTCATTTGGCATAAAAGCTTACTATGAAGGAAAAAGAGGGCTGGGGAGATAGCTCTGTTGGTAGAGTGCTTGCCTTGCAAGTACAAGGCCCTGGGTTCAATCCCAGCACTGCAAAAAAAAAAAAAAAAAAAAAAAAAACTAAAACTTGAAGGAAAAAGAGCTGTGCTTCATCTATTGAAATGATGCCTGCCAGGTTCTGTCACAGAAATGGTCTCTTACCTGGTGTATTCCTTACAGAATCCCAGACTCTGTTATAGGTAGTAAAATATGTTTCTTCCTGTAGGCTTGCAACATTGAAGAATGTGAATGGGGAGGGAGGAAGGAGCCTTATGATTTTAGATGAAACAGATAAATTCTGGTAAATACTGATTCTGAATCCTTAATCTTAGTAAAATTGAAAAGAAAATACTGCTTGTACCCCAAACATTAAATTACAACCTATAGACTTTATGAAGTTTCCAAAAAGAAGTTAATTCTACATCTTTAGTATCTAGTTATATTGCTTATATATTAACAAGGATATTTATGTACATAATTAGCACTTGTTTTAAAATTTCTTTTTAATTGTAGATGGACAAAATACCTTTATTTTATTTTTATATGGTGCTGAGAATTGAACCCAGTGCCTCACACCTAGGCTGACACTCTACCACTGATCTATAACCCAGCCCCCAGCCCCATAATTAGCACTTCTATAAATCTATATAAATAAAATTTTTCAAATAAAAATTCAGAGTAATTATGTTGAACCAGAAAATTGCTAGGAACTTAGGTAAATGAAACTATGCCTCAGGAGTAAAATTTTGACTACAGAGAGGGACTAGTGTAGCAAAAATAACCTGTTGGACTACCATTACTACAAATGATCATGTAAACCATACTCTACAGAAAAAAAGTAAACATAATTAATAAAGAAAAGATCAGATGCAATTTGCTTATCACTAGGCTTCTAAAATAAATTAAAACTTGAACATTACTTATAAACTTGGATTCTTGAACAAAGACAGTCTTATTATTTCCTGCATAATCTAACTGATATTCTTCTACTTAGTAGTTTACCCTCTTTTCTGTAAGGATGCTACATGAATTCCACTATGTGTATATAGCATGAATATCATACGGAATAATTTTTTATTCAACATGTTGCAATACCTTAGAATTATTATATTTTTGATATTCCAGTGGTCTTTGATTTGCCTAGAGGGACTTCTCCTAGTTGGCATCTGTGACATTAGAAAATGTCCCTATTAATCTTTGGGCACAAGAAGGTGTTCCAAGTTCATCTTGCAATTTTATTTCCCCAACCCCAAAGCACAGATCTTTTTTTTTAGACAAGGAATCACTTTCCTTTAGTAGAAAATGGTATTCAGAAACCAAGCCATGGACACTATATATGCTCATTGCTTTTTAGATACCATTGCTTCAAGGCTCTAATAGTGGGTATCATGAATTAATATAGCTATCTACAACTCCAAGCCAACACCATAGGTTTCTTCTCTAACTTTTCCCATTTAATAGTTTCATCCTCCTCTGCCAAAGTTGATAACATTTTTTCAGAGAAAATTCAAAGCATTTACTGATTTGCTGTATCCTGTAAGGCTTACAAAACAGATCCAGAATTATCATACCAATTCCTCTGCCACCAATAAACCTACTAAATACAGTGCAAGATGTCATCAGGGTATACTGAATTATAGAAAGACAACCACTGCCTTCTAAATTTACTCAAACTAAATTTAATGTGGTTATATTATTATTTGATATATTGTTCACTTGTTCTGCTTTTGTTTTTAAGGTTAGCCTTTCCACTCTTTTTGGATACATAAAATATTGATGTGGTTTTTAAAATAACTAGATTAAGATATACTTATAAAAGTCATTTTTAAAAAATATTCTTAGTGATAGTTGAAGAGTATCTCTTTTACATATTTTTTATGTGGTGCTGAAAACAGAATCCACTCACTGCTTTGCACATGCTAGGTGAGTGCTCTACCACTGAGCCACAATTCCAGTCCTGAAAGTTCTTGTTACTTCTATGCCTTAGATCCATTCCCTGTACCCTTAGATTAAAAAAAAAAAAAATTCTATTTTCTGCAAAATATTGTTCCTGAAGAAAAGATATATCTAATTAATATTATCTTGCCCCCTTTTCCCTTAACACACTCCTTTGTACTTTGCTTTTTTCCCCTCTCACATAAAAAACATATCCATGCCAGTTCCAAGAGAAGCTCCTCACATTTAAGGCTGCAAAGTGCTCCCTTGTGTTTATATGTGACTGGGTCATTCTTAATGTGGGAAATAGGGTCAAGTTATAGGGAGGAAGTTACTTAGTCCAGGGCCAAAATCACCTTCCTCTGCCCCAGCTGTCTGTGTAGAGCTCCAAGTTTATTCCCTAGGATCTTATCAGGACTTTGGCTGTCTCTCAGTATTGTCTCTCTAAATAAATTTCTCACCCTCCCCAATTAAATTACATTTAATAGGCATCTGAATCATCTTTCTTTTTTCTTATTTTCTTCCTTTATCTTTTTAAACACAAGGAACACATGGATGTGTGCTTTTGTAAGTTACTCACATGATACAAGAAAACACATATAAAAAAACTTAAATTCTGCTCCTTCATACTCATTTCTCCTAGAGCAACCACTGCTAATCATTTATAAATTGCCACTCTTGGATCACTAATTCCCCACTGAATGGACTAGGGGACCTCTCCAAGATCTCAGTCTCAACTCAAGAGGTAGGAATGTCCAAATGCTCTGATGTTGGGTTTGTGCAGAGGTACTGGCCATACAATTAAAAATTTAAAGACAGAAGGGCTAGAAGCAGGAAAAAGATCCTCATAAGTCAGTATTTCTTCTGCCACCAATAACTACAAAGACTCATATTCTGAATCCTAAAATGCCAGATTGTTGCTTTCTCAACACTACTTGTACCCAGGAGAGAGGAGCATACTATTTCTTTCTGTATTTCTCAGTCTTTGTTGGACTTTCCACTTCTTTTCTAGGCAGCTGGCAGCTACTCTAGCAGCTCTGGTCATTGTACTCCATGCCCAATGTAGCCACAAGGGAGCGATGAGAGTAACTATTGCCATTTCTCAATTAAGGTATTAAAGGAGCATTATTCAAGGTGGATCAATTTTGCTGGACTTAGCAAGTCAGCCTTATGCTGTGTGGAACTCGAGGTTCTTCACATTTGAATCACCTTAACTCCGGGTTTGTTCTGTGCCAGCCTAAGGCCCATGTTGACCAGGGGAGGACTGCCTGGGGATGCTCAGTCACTCATCTGGGACTGTCTCATTCTATCTTTCCAGCAAAGAGCCATACAGGTTTCTGACCTTAGAAGCAATAGGCCCACTTGCGTTGGTGAACAGCAATTCCTCACCTTCCTTTCAGACCATGGCACCCTTCCCAATGTTCTGATAATCTGTGCTGAATAGAGAGCAAGGAGCAGGTAAAAGTGAGTAGTAGTAGTGAGGGAGGTGGAGGAAGAAGAAAATGGGAAATAAGACAAAATGTGAAAAAAGGATTGGAGATAAAGGAGAGGAAAAGGAGAAATCACAGTGAATCCCAAATCCACTTCTGAAGGTGATCAGTGTTTTCTGGATAATTAATGGGAAGAGGAAAATTGCAAAGAAGAGTAAAGAAAAACTCTTTATGGGGTTGGGCAGGAATTTTATGTCATGGAAGGAAATTCTAGCAACCTAGGAGAAACGGGTTGGTCTGGCGGAGGCCTAAAACACTCTTGCAAGTCCTTAATCTCAAAGTGAATTTAATTTTATTCTCTGAAGTACAATCCTAAAGGAATGAGCAGAGAGAAGTGGAGAAGTGGGGGAAGCGACTCCTCCTCCTGTTGTAGAGTGAAGGTACCTGATCCTGTCTGACAAGGAAAACCACCAGGGGAAGGAATTCTAGAAGCTGAAGAAAGGATTTGCAAACCTATAGTGAGGTGAACAGGTGAGGTTGTTGTGGTTCTATGGTGTAATGGTGAGCACTCTGAACTCTGAATCCAGCAATCTGAGTTCAAGTCTCTGTGGGACCTTTCCAGTCAGTCGGGATAAAAGCCATTTTCTTTTATTCTGTAAGTGAGACACAGTTTCTACTTTCACATTCTGCTTTACTGTACAGGAAGGTTTCTGTCTAGGGAAGGAAGTAGATGAGGGTAGCAGATATTCCAGTTTCCAATGTCCTTTGCACCACACAGCCTTTGTCCCCCACCCTGTTTCTTAGCTCATTAATTCGGATACCTGAGGACCATTCTTAGGCAGCAACCACTGTGAAATTAGGACACATCGATTCTGTGTGTCCAAGCTTGGGATGTCCTGTTTTTAGCAATTCTGCTGGCTCCATGCTCACTGACTTTAGAGGTCCCCAAACCTCAGCTAAGGGGATGAGCAACCCGGTAACACCCCCACCCCACCCTGGTCCTCAGGTGACCTTCGGCTTTTGACCACCAAATCCTTCACCCCAGGTTTTCTTCTACCCCAACTCCTCCTCATTTTTGGACCTATTTTCCTGTTTTTATACAAGTAGAAATTACTTGAAATATGAAATACAATTCCTTCCTTAGCTTAGTGACAGGGTGATGAGACTCCATTTCCTGTCCTGGGTTCGAGCAAGTTGGGTGCATTTCAGTTGGCTTCATTGAATTCTTACCTCTCACCATTTTGTCTGAATAATGCCGAGCTTCCTAGTCTCTATTGAGGCCAGTAGGGACTGCAGTTGCCCAGAATTTTGAACCCCAATGTAGAGAATCCACTGAAGCCTCAAACTCTGCCATGTAGAGACTTGGGCCTGGATTTGTATGTCCTAGGGGTTGAGTCCCAGGGGATTTTATCTCAGGCAGAGGTGAAAGGAGCCTTAGCAGCTCCAGTGGTGCACCTCAGAATCATGGAACTCCCCTTGCTTTTGCCAGGCTCTGTACCCAAGACAACACTGGAGAAGATCATGAAAAGTCCTTTGCAATTTCTTCTTCCTCACGGAGAAAGTTGGATAATTTAAAAAATATTCCTACCTAGTTAAAATATTCTTCACCACATGCTTCAGTGAAGTTTTGATTTTTTTTCTTCCATTTTTAAAACTTTCCATGGTTACAAAAGACTGGAAAATATAAACCCCTCAAAATAGGATTAGAGGAGGAGCTCATTTTGGAATGTCTGAAAAGAAGGTCAGAGGCCAAAGAAGGTCATGAAATGAGAAAGGAGCAAGGAAAAGAGAGAAAAAAAATAAAGGGACCAGCAAGGAGCCAAGAGGGTAGTTTTTAGTTGCCGGGTTGGAGACACCGCATTTGTCCACTGTGGAATCTTTCTTGCATGCTGTTTGAACCCTGACAGATCCACCCAAGAATGCTGTCCACCCAGAAAACCTAAAGCTGTTTGCTTTTATTGTTTCTGCTAAATTGCTTTTTAGTCTTCTTAGTGGCATGGGGAAATGCCTTATAATATGTGTAGTCGCTAAATCAGAGACCTGCTTTCATTAACCCATTTTGTCTTCTCATCTCATTTATGAAACACCAAAAATTTTACATTGAACCACGAATATAGAACTTATGTAACTTTGAAATAAATATTTGTGTTTTTAGAGTTCTAATATTCTGAGAAATGTAATAGGCAAATGATCATTGATATTTAAAAATATTAACAATATTATTAATGATAATAAATTATATAATAAGCTTTAGAATAAACTTTCCAAACTATATTAACAAACCTGTGTCAATTTTATTAAAATATTGGCAGAATTGAAAACTTGGAATTTAATGACATAAAGTTGACTGGCAGGTACATGTTTTCCTCCTCCCCTCTTTATTTCCCTTTCACACAGGCTGCCTGCTGGGCTTGGAGAGGTTAGAATGAGGGGAGAGGTTTAGGACTTGAGGCCATCAAATCAAGGACTAGTTGTGGCTGGAGATTCAAGGACTGGAGTCCTTTCAGTAGACAGTATACCATGTAAAGAAATGTTTCTCTTCTTTAGGTTTCTCTTAAGAGTAGACATTCCTACTCTTAAGCCTTCACCCCATGTTCTCCTTTTACACTCCTTGAGAATTATTTAGTCCTTATTTAATTATTTAATGCAATTGCAAGTTTGTAGTCATGAAAGGAAATCCTTACAATTTTTGAGACACATTTTACAATTGTTTTAGTCATAAACTAGTTAAGAAAACAAAAATCTATGAATTTAGAGAAAAATATATAAAGCACAAATATGACAAAAGACTTTTGACTAGAATATATAAAGAACTATAAAAATTAAATGGAAACACACAGCAACAACAACAAAAAGGCAAAAGACATGAGCAGACATTTCAGCAGATGAGCACATGTTAAGAAGTTCCACATCATCAGACAGAAGGAAAATGCAAATTAAAATCACAGTGAAATACCTCTGCACTTCCATTAGAAATATCAAAAGATGAGCTGTTCAGAGTAGTGAGCAACTTTCACACATTGGTGGTATGAGTACAAAATGGTACATTCACTCTGGAAAAGATTTAGAAGTTTCTTATCAAGTTAAGGATACTTGTATGATCCAGAAGGCCCACTCCTGGACATCTGTACCTTAGCAAAATAAAGACATGTTCACACAAAATCCTCTACAGGGATGTTCATAGCAGTTCTAATAGTAGTAACCTCACACTAAAATCAACACAAAAGTCTTTCAACTGGTTAATAGAAAAACAGTGATATTTCCACTGAATGGAACCCTCAGCAAAAAATAAAGGGATAAACCAGGCATGGTGACCTATAATCCCAGTGTCTCTGGAGGTTGAGACAGGAGGTTCATAGCATCAGCAACAGTGAGGCACTAAGCAAGTAAGTGAGACCCTGTCACTAAATAAAATACAAAATAGGACTGGGGATGTGCCTCAATGGTTGAGTGCCCCTGAGTTCATTCACCAGCACCCAAAAGTATAAAGAAAGAAGTAAACTATTGATATGTGGAACAATTTGGAAGAATCTCAATGTCATGTATTGAGTGAAAGAAGCCAGTCCTTAATAGTCAGGTATTATGAGATTCTGTTTCTATGACATTGTCAATAAGACAAAACTATGGTGATGAATAGATTGGCAGGTGCCAGGCTTATTTGGGGGAAAGATGGGATGGTAAAGAGAGAGCATGAGGAAGGTTTTGGAAGACACAAAACTTGTGTCCTGATTATGATGATGACTACACTAACCTTAACATGTTAGTAATCACAGAGAATTTTTACCAGAAGTAAACAGCAGTGTCACTTTACAATAATTAAACAATCAACAAAAGTCCAAGGACTGAGCAAACTGGATGATGAAAAACAGGGATTCTGTTGTTTCCTAGCAGAAGGAAGTCAGTTGCTCAAACTTTTAGTAACAATCTGCTTTCCATGGAATTGCAGGGTTCTTTTCTTGAGTCTTATGCATATATTACAGTTAGAAATCCCAGATATATGGTCTCTATGTTTGCCTTCCCTTCTTCACTTTCTATCCCTGGTGCTTTCTCCCTCAGTACTGGAACAAACAAGGCTTCTTTGCAGACCTGTGAACTGAGTGATTTACAGAATTTTCCCCACATTAAGGGAGGACAAAGACTCGAATTCCCCTACAATGCCACCATGAGAAGCCGTGAGATGCTTATGCTTCTATTCAGTGTCTTCATATCAAAAGGGGAAAATTCCATGATATTGTTGGCTTAAATTGAAGACTGTTAAGGAAAACAGCAGCAAGTTTGTTAACTCAGTTGGTTTGGATTCAAGCCAAAGCTGCTATGGCCACAACTAACCATTCATAACATGATCACAGAGCAAGGTAGCTCTTCTTCTGTGTTTGGATATTGAAAACTGAGGAAAATCTGCCTTTCCCAGCTGGGGAGACTGGTGGAGGGATTGTCCTCATCTTCAGACAGTGATACCTTAAGCTAGGGTAGTTCTGGTAGGAAAAGAGAGGAAGGGGCATCTTTTAGAGAAAAAGTTCTGAATTTCAGTCTTCAAAAGGAGTGAAGACTGGCCTTTGGCAGCTGAGGATGG